>NC_068381.1:23666544-23692448 GCF_023724105.1 Carassius gibelio
TTCGGAGTTCGCTCGGGTCTCTGTGAAAGTCCTTCTGACAAGTCTGTTTGCTGCCGCATGGACCTTGTAGTTCTGGAACGCTGTGATACCAGTGTGATACCACCCAGATTCCTCATACAGAACTACAACAGGCAAAACAAATGAATGCCATCGCCGCTGCGAGCGCAAATATGATGGAACAACAAATGAATGGACTAGCATATCAATTTAAGATGTGACTAAATGTTTTTTTATGACCTTGTATGGAAAATCCTGACGTTTTTATGACTTATGGCCTTAAATTCTTATTGTTAAATTTATGACTTTTCATGGCCCCGCGGAAACCCTGCTTTATTAATAAACAAATGTAAAAAACATTGCGTGCCATAGTTTTACACAGGACTGGCAGGAAATATGCATTGATACACATTTATTATATATGTTACGTGGTTTATTTTGATAGGTTAACTGTTTTCAGGGTTCCTACACAATTTACATTTCAAAATTCCATACTTTTCCAGACTCAAATTTCCAGACTTCCCTACAGATTTTTCCGACCATATTTGACTTGTTCTGATAAATTGTTTTAAAATTCAACTGCTAACAAGTACAGTGCCTTGCGAAAGTATTCGGCCCCCTTGAGCTTTGCGACCTTTTTACACATTTCAGGCTTCAAACATAAAGATATGAAACTGTAATTTTTTGTGAAGAATCCACAACAAGTGGGACACAATCATGAAGTGGGACAAAATTTACTGGATATTTCAAACTTTTTTAACAAATAAAAAACTGAAAGATTGGGTGTGCAAAATTATTTAGCCCCTTTACTTTCAGTGCAGCAAACTCTCTCCAGAAGTTCAGTGAGGATCTCTGAATGATCCAATGTTGACCTAAATGACTAATGATGATAAATAGAATCCACCTATGTGTAATCAAGTCTCCGTATAAATGCACCTGCACTGTGATAGTCTTAGAGGTCCGTTTGTAGTGCAGAGAACATCATGAAGAACAAGGAACACACCAGGCAGGTCCGCGATACTGTTGTGGAGAAGTTTAAAGCCGGATTTGGATAAAAAAGATTTCCCAAGCTTTAAACATCCTAAGGAGCACTGTGCAAGCGATAATATTGAAATGGGAGTATCAGACCACTGCAAATCTACCAAGACCTGGCCGTCCCTCTAACCTTTCAGCTCATACAAGGAGAAGACTGATCAGAGATGCAGCCAAGAGGCCCATGATCACTCTGGATGAACTGCAGAGATTTACAGCTGAGGTGGGAGACTCTGTCCATAGGACAACAATCAGTCGTATACTGCACAAATCTGGCCTTTATGTAAGAGTGGCAAGAAGAAAGCCATTTCTTAAAGATATCTATAAAAAGTGTCGTTTAAAGTTTGCCGAAAACCACCTGGGAGATACACCAAACATGTGGAAGAAGGTGCTCTGGTCAGATGAAACCAAAATCAAACCTTTTGGCAACAATGCAAAATGTTATGTTTGGCGTAAAAACAACACAGCTCATCACCCTGAACACACCATCCCCACTGTCAAACATGGTGGTGGCAGCATCATGTTTGGGCCTGCTTTTCTTCAGCAGGGACAGGGAAGATGGTTAAAATTGATGGGAAGATGGATGGAGCCAAATACAGGACCATTCTGGAAGAAAACCTGATGATAAAACCCTATTCATTCAACCATATTATATCATTTTTTTTTCAGCATTGACGTTAGATTTAATAGTTTACTATCATACAGTCACCTGTAAATATTTATTCTTTCTACAGATCCACTCACGTTTACAACATGCATTAGTTCTCTCAAACTGACAACATGCTTGAATGATAAGAAACCTTAAACGCTTTATAACCTGAATATATATTCACCTTTATTCACCATATTCACCATAATCTTTGAAGTTGAATTTAAATGATCACGTGATGCGCTCCCTTATCTGTTGCTGGTTTGAGTGACGCGGATGCGTGCACTCGTTCATTTAACGAAGGTCAAAATACAACTTATTTTGTGAAAAAGACAAACTTGTGTAATAGGAATAACGTTATACGCACAACAGTTATTGAATTAATTCCCTAGTCATAAAAGATCACTTAACAACAAAACACAATCTAATCTTAATGATTGCGTGCTCCCTCGATATTTTGCTTATTTGATTGTGTGATGCGGATGCACGTGCTCATTCAACGGCCCAGATTGGATATCCTACTCTAGTAAATATCGACATTTTGCGAAATGAAAATACACAACTTTAATTTGTTACACTGATACACTAGAAAATATCAAATATAGGCCTAACAGTGACGTTAAAGAGAAACAACTCTCACGCCGCGTCACGCAATTGTTCTCTCTGAACGCACCTGATAATAAATTGACCAATGTGACTACTGCTGCAGCTCCAAATACTCCATATTCCCTCTAGAAATGGCCTTTATCTTCTCACCAACACTATATTCACATAATTATCTTGGTGTGGTAATGTTAATGAACTGATAAGCTGACGTCAGCTTTCTAGACTTCCTGCTAACGTTAAGTAATACGTTAATTAAAGGATAACATTAGACTGACTATAGTTCAAATGCTCACCTTTGATCAATCGGTACATTATGGGCTTTGTGACTTGATGTGGTCGGTCTTGGTCCCACCTTGGTCTGGACCATAAACGCTGTGAGACTTTGTGTGGTGGATGCTGTGATGAGACGAAGATGCTTTCGGCCTAGCATATGGCTTACAATTGCTGCCTCCCCCATGTTGTAGATGACAAATGATTTGACACAAAGTTTGCAAATAGCTTTCTTTGTAAATTTTAAGTCTTTGGCTAACCAGGCTTTATATTTAGGATTGGCAAGCCAGCCCTCTGAAAACTTGCATTTTCCCATTTTGTTTGCCGTGAAGTCCACACTCAAATGTAAAAATCAAGGACAAGGTTCCAGGTGTTTTTAGTCAAGTAGTTTGAGGTAGGGGCGCTGTGATGGCAACTGCCGCCTAACAACGTAACAGCCAATCACTGCAGACCTAGACTCCAGCAGATCAAGTGCAAAAACGATCGGCAGTGCTGGCAGATTGATCCAAATGGCATTAAAAAAAAAACGATTGTATATATTATATATTTATTATATACATTTAGAAATTCTTAATTTTATATTTAGAAAACGAAATAGGGACAATAGTCTGGAAACATAAATATTTTTCCATACTCTGATTTATTTTTTCCATACTTTTCCAGACCTGGAAAATACTCAAATCAAATTCCATACTTTTCCAAACCCCATAGGAACCCTGTGTTTTTGTGGTGTTAAGAGGATGCACCTCCGCAGCGCTCTAAACATTAGAGAAAGTATTTCTGCTTGCAGCAATAAATCGTTTTTTTTTTCTACACTAAACAAGTGAAATTTGCCAAGATATTTTCAGAGATGCTTCACAAGATGTTATAGAATAATAATTGAATGAGACACTTATTTTGACAAAAAAATGACATTTTATTCCTGAAATTTCATTTCCTGAAATCGTACCAGCACGTCATCCGACGGGTTTTTCTACATCGCATCATATATACATACATGATATATATGATATATAATATATTTTGCTTTGAATTAAATGTTTTAACATTGTGACAGAATGTATTGATCTTTTAATGTGAATATCCGTGTGAATCTTTTGTCATCAGTGCATTTTATATTTTATTCCAGATAATATTATCTAACATGTTGGGGAATGAAAGGATTAACCAACATAAGCAATCAAAAAAAAAAAAAAAAAAAAAAAAGTCATTATTTTTGTAATTCCATCTGGTATTTTTAGAATGTAATAAATAATTTCTGTAGTTTTATTTCATATGTGCTTGCAAGGATTTTACTTGGATGCATCACAACTGAATATAGGTATAAAATGCAGATACTTGACCTTGTAGGTGGCATTGACATAGGTACGGACAGTCGGGCCGGTGGACTCCAGAACATCAGGGGTGCAGAGAGGGGTGGAGGACATGACGCCACCTCCCTGAAGCCAGGCATTCTCTTTCAGAGCCGAGAGCTTCAGCCGTCGCTCAGGATCTACGGTTAACAAACCTGTGAAGATGAAGAGGGAGATAAAAGCTAATTTGGAGGCAGCCAATAAAGCAGCATCCTCAGGGACCATCACACTCTTTCCTTCCACCAGGGCTCTGAACCTCATCCATCTCAATCTAGATGATCAGATGACAGCTATAATAATAAGCACTGGTGCTGAAATTGGACTGAAATGCGTTCGCGTGCCAGTGGGTCCCTGACGGCTGGGTCAGGAATAAATCAGCCAAAGCTTTGTAGTGGTATAAAACTATTACAACATATTTCACTGCTATTTCAGGTGGTAATCAATAGAGACTCCAAGTATTGGGTGAACACAAGTAAATTTCAAAAAAGATTTCCTAAACTAGCAGATCCTGTAACAAGGCCTTTTCTAACTGAAACCTCAATTTGGACAGTAATCTTCAATCTGATTTAACCTTCTGGAATCTAAGGGTATTTTTGGGGCCTGGAGAAGTTTTGTCATGCCCTGACATTTGTGCTTTATTCAGTTTCTTATACACATCTAAATGGCTAAATATAAAAGTCTAATCTCACTGTAATCAGCACAAACTTGGCTTTAATAATAAAATGTGAGCAGCATGTATGTACATGATTTTGTTTTTGAGAAAAAAAAAATGCATGGTTAGTGGAAAAACTAAAAATGAGATGTAAAAACACTTTGTTGGTAAAAGTCATATGTGAGCAGGCCTCAGGAGCTTTTCAGTCAGCTGTGTGTCTGAGAGGGAGGAGTTACTAGACAGAATGTAAGACAAAATAAATCTATATAATTTTATGTTTGTAGTTTGTTTAGAATATATTGAATTATCCCACAACATAATTTAATATCCATTTGCGAGTGCAGATAAAAAGTTTATTAGGAACAATCAAAGCTGACTTTCAAAGCTGAATTTTTTGGATCATTAATCCAGTCACACAATCCTTCAGAAATCCTTTCAACAATCTTATTTTCTACAAAAAAAAAACAAAAAAAACATTTATTGTTATTATCATCATTATTATTAATTAATGTTGAAAAGAGCTGAGAAAATTTTTTCCATTTTTTTTAGGGGGGATAAATTGAAAGAACAGCATTGTTTGTTACATTTGTGACAGTTACATTTATTTGTTACATTTATATTATTTACATCGAGCTTTTGAATTGTATAGTATTATAGTATATTGTTATTGAAACTTCATAATATTTCACTTGATTATACATTAAGTCAGGAATTATAGTTTGGAAAAAGTCTTTGGAAAAGGTCTAACTAGTAAAATGTTTACACGTTATGAGAAAACTAATACAATAAATAAAAATAGACTTACTCGTGTTTATGATCTCTGCTGAATAAAGTGCTTCATTCTTTTTTTCTGAGGAAATCCAAATCTCAAATCCTCAACCATATCACATCTTTTTGGGGCGAATTATGTCTTATTCCTGTCATCGCGAAGCAAATAGTAAAATAAAAAGAAAGAACTTGAAGAACAGTTTCGCTGCGTTGTCTTATGTTATATGGGCGTATTCAAGCCGCGGGCTTCAGTGAAACGTTAGTATCTGAATAGCGCGTTCAGTGCGGGTGTGTGGTCACATTAGAAGAAAATGAAGGGAGACGTGAAAAACAGACATCATGTTGTTTTCAAATGGATAACTTTATCACAGAATATCTGTTTTCAACAGCACTTGTTTAAAAGTAGACATGTCAGGCTTTCTATAGATATCGCTCTCATGTCTCTTTGTTTAGTATTCACTGAGTTAGTTCATTTTAATGACGTGTTTGTAAATGAAGATCAGCGCAGACAGCACACCTTGTTTGTTATCTTTATTTCATAAGTGCACAAAGTTCTGTTGTTATTATGTCTGTATACAAAAAAGGAGACCCTTTACAGATTCGATTGATGTATTGCTCTTATCTGTACGATCAAAACTGAAAGAAGAAAATGACTCATAACACGTATACGCGTTAATCGACTTCAGAGGGTTAAAGGACACACATTTAGGTTACCAAAAATTTATTTTCTGTATATGTAAGTTTAATATCCAATCATAGGAGAACTTCCAACTGATTTTGGAGTACTGGGACAAGAACTGAGGAAAAAGAATGCATCAAAGAATTACATTTTTTTCTGGTGATGCTATGTACTCTATGTATTTAAAAGTGAAATTAACATCAAACACATACAACCCCAATTCCAGAAAAGTTGGGATGTTTTGTAAAAATGCAATACAATCAAGAATTATGTAATTTGTTCATTCTCTTTAACTTTTATTTAATTGACAAAAGTACAAAGAAAATATTTCCAAAACTTTCAACATAAATATATTTTGATTTTAATGGCTACAACACATTCCAAAAAAGGTAGGACAGAGGCAAAATAAAAGTGAAAATGTTATAGAATATCCACTTTAAAATGTTTTGTAACTGTTCACAGTAAGCAAGTGAATTGGTAATGGGTCAAGGTATCAAGTTTGGGTATTAAAGGAGCATCTCAGTCTTTTTAAGCAAAACTGGATAATGTTTCATCATTTTGTGCCATATTTCATCAGAGAAGAGTCAAACAATTAAAAAAAATCACACAAAATCGCAAAGAATTGAGATCTTTCTTTCACCAACTACCACACGTAATATTGTAAGACTCAGGAAATTCAGAGAAATCAACATATATGTAGGGCAAGGCAGGAAACCTCAGTTGAATGTACATGGCCTTTCAGCCCTCAGATGGCATTAGATAAGAAACCGTCATGCTGCTATGTTAAATATAGGGCTGTTCGATTAATCAAAATCATCATAAAATCATGATTTGAACATGCACGATTTCTAAAAAAAAAAAAAAAAGGAGCGTGAGAACAGAACAGACTGGGCATACGCCTACGTAACGTCAGGTTCACACGCTCTGTCTGTGGGGCGTATTTTTCCAAGTCCATGTAAACGGATCAGAGCGTTCATACACCACACGGTAGAAGATGTGAACAGAAAAGGTTAGAAATATAAAGGTGCAAAAATAACTTATATCTAGTGCATAAGCACAGAGAGAGTTGTGAGTGCACAGGATGCAGTTTGAGCGAGAGGAGACACGTTTTAAGTGTGCGCACTCTTGGGTATGTGCAGCGTGCATCTCAGCACGCGTGTCTGGTTTTGTGACCAAGCAAAGGAAATTTGCGTGCGAGCGGAGAGATTCGCACTCACGCATTATTTTAATGTGCTTTTGCGTTACAATAATGCGCTCTCGCTGCTTCTTCTGCACCGCATACACATACTGTATACACACTCCAGACGGAGTATGTGTGAACCTGGTGCAACAAATATATTTAAACACCTGAGGCACCACTACAATGAGCTCTATGACCAATGCATGGTAAAAAAAGAAGAAAAAAAAATATCCCTGGACACAGGATTTATTTATTTTTTTATTACATTTTTTGTTTGCCATATATCTAGACATTTGTCACACTTTTACTTTGACCTAGGTCTGTTCTAGAGACATGTTACAACTTTCTGATAAAGCTCTAATTGGTTTTCTTTTGGAAATGGGTTTAAAATTATTACTGAATGCATTTATGAATGTGAAGCATGTCTGTGTGTGTCAAAATAGTGATTAAAATTGAAATCGCAAAACTGATCAAAAGAAATTGCGATAGGGTTTTTTTTTGTCCATATTGCAGTCCTAGTTAAATATAGCCACATGGGCTCAGGAGTACTTCAGAAAACTACTGTCACTTAACACAGTCTGCTGCTGCATCAAGAAATGTAACCTGAAAATCTTGTTACTCTAAGAGAAAGCTATACATAAATTATATGTAGAGTTGTTCCGATTCCGCTACTAGTATCGGAAATATCACAGATACCACACATAAGTTACCGACTTTGTACCCGCAGCTGCGTTCAGTCGCTTCCGTGTTAGTCTAAGCGCAGGGCTCCAGACTGTGGCCGAATATATACTAGTGTCTGTGAATATTAAACTGCAAAATACTATTTAAATATTACTCCTGCAAATTCTACATTTCTGTGGGTGACGGGCGCAGATGCGCGGGAGCTCGCTGTTTTGTAGTCTCTGCCGTGTGACACTATATGAGGACACGAACGCATAAACCGTCACGTCATATCATAAACACAGACACTCAAAGATCTTCATGGCAACCCATCAAAATAAATGTTCGATTTAACGTGAGTAAATTGACAATATATTAAGCTACTGTTGTAGCCTACAGTAGATTTAGCTATGTCTCTATGTAGTAATAATAATACGTCTCTATTAATAATAATTATGCCTAGACGGTTGCTTGTTTTTTACCTGTTTGTTGTAAAGAGGTCTGATTAATATATCATTTTTTTATATTCCTAGACATGTTGCAGCCTTTTATACAGTTATATTGTAAAACTAAAATACCTTTTTTAGTTTGCGGTGTTAGATTTGTGGCTGCATTTGAAGTTCTTTTTCGCTTAAGAAAATAAATAATATTACTGTCAAATTCATGTCATATAATAAAAATACTGTAATAAATACAGTAGTTCATCATGTATTTGTTCATGTTTTATTAAGGGATAAGTCTGAAGCACACCATAAAATAATTCTAGCAATTTACACAGGGCTAGTAGTATATACAGCTGTATATACAGATACACACCCAGGTATCGGATCAGTACTCGGTATTGAGAGTGAGGAGTCACCTGCCGATTTGGGTTGATTTGGGAGGGGTCTGAGCCGGTCGGCCCTGATGGCAGGATACGCAGGATTCACAGAGGCGCGACTAAACATTTCAGAGATCTTTAATTTTTGTACATTTATTTTGTCGGCGAAATACGAATATGAGAAAGAAAATAAAGTAAAGCAATGCAAAAACATAATGCGAAAGAAAGGGGACCTTACAGGAACAAGCTCACACCAAGCGCAAAACAGCGGTGTTTGGAGAAGCTCTCAGGCATCCGAAATATCGACCCATACGAGCTCCCTGCAGCGGCACAGAGACCTGAACAATTTACCTTAGTGCTCACATATGGATATTGGGAATTATATCGTCTACGATGTAAGTCAACTTGCATTCACGCTGTTAATGGCTCTAATCTAACCAGGACATTCACATCTTGCAATCACACATTTAACTACCCTAGCTAACCCAGAACTGGTTTGTCCACTTTGCAGCCCCCAACACAAAAACCTGTTACAGTATGTGTCATTGGGCTAAAATCAAATCATAACTAAACATACACAGCTTTAGCCTCCATCAAAACATGTTGGAAACGTTCGTATACATTGAACATCTTGTTACAATTTAGTGTTTACGAAACAGTCGCAGTTAATTACTTTGTCATTTTGGTCAAGAAGTGCATTGTAAATGCAATGTAATTACAATACGCTAAAACGCATGTGAATAAACTTACTTTTCTTCACCTGCTGTAGATGGAACCAGCCACAGCAGAAAGCCTCGTAACTGTCCAAAGACTTGTGGCTTTTAAACTCCTGCATTGTGTAGTAACTTAAACCAAAAACAATATAATTCCCAATGTCCATATGTGTGCATAAGGTAAATGGTCCAGGTCTCTGTGCTGCTGCAGGGAGCTCGCAAGGGTCGATATTTTGTATGCTTGAGAGCTTCTCCAAATACCAATGTTTTGTGCTTGGTGTAACCTAAAAAAACTGTATTCCATTGTTCCTATGTTTTCCATATGTATTGTGAGAGGTACTGGAGCAGTTTTTAACGCAGCATTAACTTCCAGGCATGGTAAAACAGTGCAGAATTGCGAGAACCTCCTCTACTACCAGGTTAAAAACACATGTAAACAATCCTGTTTCGCCGCCGGTATCCTGCCAACATGGCGGAGACCATGATATCGAGGGAGGGGCTTTGTGCTATGACGACAACTTCTCATTCTCAATCGGCTGATACCCTGAGCCCAGGTATCGGAATCGGTACCGGGAAGAGAAAAAGGGTATCAGAACATCTCTAATTATATGCAGTGATGCTGCCGGATTCTCTGGGCCAGAGATCAGATTTCAAGTTCTCAGTTTCAAAGACTAAATAGACCATCCAGACTTTCATTAGCGACAGAAGCAAAAGCAAATGTCTATCATGGTATGGGGGTGCAGCAGAGCAAACAGAATGGCTGACTGGCATATGTGCAAAGGTACCATTGACATGGAGGCATATATTGAAGTTGTACAGAGAAATATACTGCCGTTACGATGATGACTTTCATGGGAAGTCCTGGTTATTAGATCAAGACAAAGCCAGCTCTTATTCTGCATGTGCTACAATAGCGTGGTTTCGTAGAAACAGAGTGAATGTGCTAGATCAGACCAGACCTGTCTCCAATTGAAAATGTATGACCAGTCATGAAAAGGAGAATCAGACAACAACGAACATAGACTGCTGAGCATCTGAAGCCTTGTTTCAAGAGAGACTGGACAACTTTTTTTCTTGCAAAACTTTAACAATTAGTATCCTTAATTCCCAAACAATGAAACATAGTAATTAAAAGAAAAGATGATGTGACACAGTGTTAAACGTGCCTCTGTCCCAACTTTTTTGGAGTGTGTTACAGCCATCAACCAGAGGGAAGTCATGGCCTAATGGTTAGAGAGTCGAACTCCCAATTGAAAGGTTGTGAGTTCGAGTCCCAGGCCGGCAGGAATTGTGGGTGGGGGGAGTGCATGTACAGTTCTCTCTCCACCTTCAATACCACGATTTAATTAAATTAAAGTTAAAGAGATCAAATCACAGATTCTTGATTTTATTGCATTTTTACAAAACATCCCAACTTCTCTGTAATTGGGGTTGTAAAATGCCCAGAAATATGAACAAAAACAATTATCTGTCCTTGCTAACTTTACATTGCAGCCTATTAATCAAAGTAAAATGCAGTCAACCAAAATAAGCTGCATAAGTTGTTAGCTCAAACGAAGGCTGCTGTTGTACTTGGATACAGGAACATTTGAAGTACAAATCTATGTTCAAAAAGAAATAATAGTTTTGCAACCATATGATACATTATGAATATGGACATTTGAATTTGTGCTGTATGAGAGGTTACTTGAGCACATTCATTTGGATTACGCCATATGTCGGTTTTGTATTCTGTTCAGTAATAATCTGTTGTCTGTTTTGATATATGGAATATGGTCATTGCTCTACTTCGGGCTATTTATGACTGGTCATTTGGCCAGTTTTGTCACACAGACCATGGCTTGTATGGAGCTGATCAGACATTTCCAGTTTTAAAACTGTAGCTTACGTTTTCTAAATGAGTTTAATTTCTATGAAAAAGCAAAAAAGACAGTGGGGACAGTGCCATGGTGGGCAATAATATAATTGTGTACAACCAAACACCTTGTAACTCAGACTACCACAGCAAGCACAGTATTTAAGTAACTCCATTATTCTTGTTATGCACCAAATTTGAGCTATTTTTTTGACCATCCATTCCTGACTGCAGTAAAGGTAAACCCCCTGCTCCCACAGGATCCCAATCACAGTGCAGGCCCTCTACTTCAAAGGCATTGTGTATTACAAATATTGTTGGCTCTTTGAAGAATTGCTTTTGTACCTCTTTTGTAAGTATTTTCATAAAAGCGTCTGGCAATACATAAATGTCAATGTAAACCTCTGTGTTCGCTTCTAGATCAAAAATGCAATCTTGTTTATGGATTCTCACATGGATGCTAAATGCTGCCAAAAGTGATGTTGTAATTATAAAATAACAACAACAACAAAAAAAAAACGTATTTTACTAGTTTTTATAAAGTTCAAATTCAGGAGAAGTCACCTCAAACATAATCATAATCATCTTTGCTTACATTATTTTTCATTGGTGTCACCTCAGAACACATCCCTAGTAGTAGTAATAATATGTATTATTTGTAGCTAGTGTTATGTTGTAATGCTTAAAGGGGTCCTATTAAGTGTTAATCACTTGCTTAATATCCAACCAAAGAATACACAGACACACACTCACTAGGGGTGTAACGATACGCGTATTCGTATTGAACCGTTCGGTACGAGGCTTTCGGTTCGGTACGCGGTACGCATTATGTACCGAACGGTTCGTTGGGCTAATTAATTATATTTGGAAAATAAATAAAAAATTGTAAAATATAATGATATGCGTTCAACAAGGTAGCCCAATAACCCAAACGACGTAACAGGCAACGCCCCTGACACCCCCGAAGAAGAAAAAAAAAACACCAACTTATATGTTTATGTTAGACTACTCAGTCAGGCGCTCGCTCATCAGCATGCGCTGAAGGCTCGTTGCAAAATGGCCAATGCGTTTAACAGACCAGAAATATAAGATCCTCCAGTAACCAACAGGTCTGGTGTTTGGGTGCACTTTACCAATCGATCGGGGCATCCAAACAAGCACGGAAATCAAAATGGACTAGTACTGTACTGTGTCAGAATTTCCTGAGCAGTACGATACAATTAACAGGCCTGCACGTTATTAGATAGAAGAACTGTTATAAATAGAACGTATGCACGGGCAGTTTTGAAAACTCCACCTACTTTGCTCTTGGCATAGTGCTGCGCAAATCGCGTTGTATCTGAAGGGCAACGCTGAGCCCAGGGTCCAGCGCAGCGCAGCGCATACCGCGTCCTGTGTGAAAGACCCTTTAGTCATTTTGCAACGAGCCTTCGGTGCGTACTGCGTGAGCGAGCGCCTTACTCTGTAGTGGAAAACGCAGGTTTTAAGAACATGCTTAATGTAATTGAGCCCCGTTACAATATTCCTTCACGAGCCCATTTCAGCCAGACCGTAATTCCTGCTTTGTTCCAAAAAACATAAGCCCTATAGAGAACCAATTGAGTAAAAACACACTCAATATAAAGAGTTATAGAGTTCCATAAAAAGTTTAATCTTTGTATTTGTTCATAACTACTACAACAATATAACATTTTCATTTTCTTTTTAATAAGGATCTGTTTTTGCTTTATACAGTATGCTGCTAAGAAAACACCATAGAAGATGGGTAAAGAATAGCTCCATCATTGTTCAATGTAAAAAAAAAAAAAAAAACATACTTTGTTAGTTTTAATTAAAAAAATGTTTTTAAATCAAGGAAATGTATCTGCCATTTTTTTCTTTTTGCTGTATCTAAAACATACCGAACCGTACCGAACCGAACCGAGACACCAGTGAATCGTATCGAACCGAACCGTGAATTTTGTGAACCGTTACACCCCTAACACTCACACACACACACACAAAAAAAAAATACACGATACAAAACATGCTCTAAGTGGTTGGACAATCACAACTAACAAAACAGAGAACACAACAGGAACTAAACAGTGCATTCACTCTGGGAAGAGAGGTGCTGCAATAATGTAAAAAAGAAATAATGCATTTTTGGAACAATCAGAAATGAAAACCTATTCTAGTACATCTCAAAAAAGCCCTGTAAAAGGGCATAATAGGACCAAATAACCAAATAAATTAATTTAACATGTAACATGTGGAGAAGAGAAAAGTTGGAGGTTATTGCAACTTATCTACTATAGTAATGCTAATAACTAGTCTATTTCTGATTATGGCATACATACCCAGCCCTACCTTGGAATAAGATTTTTCAACACCCAAGCAAGTTTAGATTTTTTTCAGTAAAAGTACCTCTCACTAAATCTTTGGCCTCTTCAGACACACCCTTCCAGGCTTCTCCATCCAATGAGAAATCACCCTCCTTGATCTTGTGCATGATGTCAGCTGCATGCGATGATGTCATTCCTTTCTTCTCACTCTGGAATGGAACTTGGCCAGACAGCATGGTGTACTGATGAAAAAGAAGAACACTAATACTATCTGCATTTTTTGTTTAACTTTTCTGAACAAACTGTCAAATTATACACTCCTGAACAAAATTTTAATAACGGGTGTAAGGGAAACAGGTCAATTTAGCTCAAAGGGAATCATTTAAGATTTTAAAAGGGAATTTGAACAGAATCACTGTTTCACGGCTGATCACTGTTTAACATCAAATCTGCGCTGGATACTAATATCCAAACTATAGTGAAAACACTATCAATTAGCACAGTAACAAGATCGGCAGTTTAAGACATTAATTTGTAAGCACAAAACACAAGATACTTCTCTTTTCAATATGAATAAGGCTTTATTAGATAAATCTAAGACATATAAACTAATCTAACACATAAACGCACGCACACACACATTCACAGTTGCAGGAAGGTCGAAATTTAGGGAAAGATGAGTTTAAGAGAATGGAAATATGGAATCCCAAGTTCACAGCAATACGTTAAATTGCATAAACATGAACAACCATCAATCACGTAATTAGCGCTCGCATTGAGTTCCTCAATGAGGTTAAAATTATATTAGATACACCAGTAAAGGTCACAGTCTGGAGGTAAAGTTACTTGCATCTCCTGTGAAGAAGGAGCCTCGGTGAAAGGGCTATCCCGAGGTCGTTGATTGGCTGGAAGTTCAGTCTCTGAAGTGACGTCTTGGGAAGCCTGTGGTTGTTGGGTGTTGGCTGAAAGTGCAGAGTCGTGTGGGCTGGTTGAAGTTGAACGGACGTTACAAAACTTAACTCAGAACACGAAACTCTCAAACGGAAAAGAAAAGAAAAGAAATAAAGTTTGAGAGACTAGGTTGTGTTCCTTCTCATCGTGGCATAGTAGCAGCAGGCAGGCACGCTGGAACCGCGCTCAAAGAATAATGATGACTAACCGCATTGCTAGATGCTACAAGCTAGCCGAAGCATAGCTAGAGACTAGAAACTGGGATGACTGATAGCACAAGCAATGCTAGAACTAAAAGCCGACATGGCTAATAGCAGCAGCTAGGGACTAAAAAGCCAAATTTCATGGTGTCCAAAGTATTTAAACTTCCCTGTTGGCCACACCTCAAATGTTGTCTTGACCAATCAGATATTGTCTTGGCTCGGGGGGTATCATAAATCATTTGTTTATCTTACCAAGCATGTGGTCCGAATTTCCTGCCTCGCAGGGTCTAATTTTTGACATGATTCCTATAACACGAATACGATACATGGGACAAATAAATTATTGTCAGGGCTAATTCAAGCAAGAAGATTCGATCACACACATACCAAACACAATTATAAATCGTTAAGCTATGCCATAGTTATTAAAAAAAAACATACACAATAAGTGATTATAACATGATAGTCAAATGTGTGGGTTACATATAAATGAATATGGAGTGAAGCGATGGACTGATTCATTTATGAGTCTTTTTGAGTTCATTCTGGTCCATATATATGTACAAAAGCAGTTTCTTTGCCATTCTCCTGACAAAAGACTTTTCTGTGAAGACAGAGGTTTAAAGCCCTTCCCCCCCTTAGGAATTTCAGTCTGGTTCTGTTAGGTGGGGGGGGGGGGGAAGTCAATGGGACTTGTGCAGTACTCTCATGGGTTTTCATGTGATGTCCAGCGTTGCATTTCAATTATGAACAACAAATTTGACAATCTCTTGTTCGAATTGAAATTGTAAATAATTGCTCTAGTGGTGTTCATGTTGAAAGCTGTTGTGTGAACAAGTTGGTTGGTCATCTTGCTTGGTTCTTGTGGCACTAGAACTGATTCATGACTTCCTGAGGAATTCGGCTCTCGTGTTTCAATGCATACAGCTTTGATAGACTCTTTAATTTGTCTGGTTCGACTAATTTCTGTTACACGGGGGAACAATAAAAATATTCTCAATTTGTGCTGTTGGATCGTAACCAGATTGTAAGCACTGCTTCAATATGCCAAAAGAAGAAACAGGAACAAGAAAAAAAAATGAGAATAGTCCATTTAAAATTGAAAACTGCATTTAACAGGCTATTCATCAGTTGATCAAAAGTTTAAGACCATAGCCTTAAAAAGTTCAAATCTGTCCAAAAATATGGCTTTCATGTCATTGTCCTTCAGGCAGTCACACTTTCATGACCTCCTGATGGCTAAATCTCCAATATCCCAGTGAACAAAAAAGCATCCCAGATCATTATGGAGCCTCCTCCACTGTGCCTTATAGAAAACATCTCCAGTGGGATTCTCCTTGTCATGCCAGTTATGTTGGAAGCCATCAGTACTGTCCAGGTTAATTCTTTTCTCATCTTTCAATGTCTCATGTTTGGTGCTCCCTTGCAAATTCCAAACAGGCAAGTTTGTGACATGGGAGTAGATATGCAGGTTTATATTTTTGTGCAGATTCTTTTAGCTTTTTAAGGCTATGTTCTTAAACATTTGATCAGCTGATGAACAGCCTGTTAAATCCAGTTTTCAATAAATAGCCTTTTCACTATTTTTGTCTCTTGTTACTGTTTCTTCATTTGGCATTTTGAAGCAGTACTTACAACTAGAGATGCACTGATCCGATACACAGTATCGATATCAGCTCCAAAATGGTCATTTTCTGCTGGATCGGCTATCAGTCAGACAAGACCGATCCAAATTCGATATTGTGCGTATATTATTCTGTGTTATTGTTAAGCCCCATGAAATGCACAAAAACATTATAAAGCACCATAAAGTTTTCTTGCACTATATTCCAAATGTTCTAAAATCTTACATAGTACAATGTGCAGTACTAGGTGAATATTTAAGTCGTACACGTAAGCTCTTCTCTCCGCTGCGGCTGTCTGTCATTCTCCATTCAGCATTCAAACTGCGTGTTGCATTTAGTAACTACAGTCAAAAAGATTAAACTCTCTCCAAGAGCGCAGTAACTGAAATGTAAAACTGTTAAAAGAAAAGGATCATTAAACTATCTCACAGAATAACAACACTACGAATTAATATATCTTTCCTTTATGCTTTGAACTTTTCTATGCGAAGCGCAGCGCGCTGTGACTCCATGCTGCTTCAAGCACATCATTCTCGCATTGGAATGCGCATAAGCGATTTGTGCCGCTCTGTATTGGAGGCTTTCATGTTATAATAATGCACAATGAAAGATTATTAATAGCCTTTCTTGTTTTGTCCTATTTATCATAAGTTGCTGCCTAGAATAACTTTTGCTGCAGAATTATCCACTAACCTATATTAACTAACCACTAACCTAGTATTTTTGTCATACATTATGCTCATATATATATATATATATATATATATATATATATATATATATATATATATATATATATATATATATATATATATATATATATATATATATATATATATATATATATGTATATATATGTATATATATATATTTTAATGAAGTTGTCTAGTAGATTGTGTTTAACACACAAAACAGTGATTATCAGGGATTACCAACATACTGAGGTATAGAAATTCTACATCGATTATAAAAAATTATGTCGGATGATAACTCAGAATTTTTAGTAATGGATTGGATCGGAAAAAAATGGTATCAGTGATCGGTAAAGGGGCAGAGATTTCAGACCTCCGTTTATTAAGGAGATCTGTCACAAAACTCATCATCCGCGCCAAAGTTTTTTGAGCAAATTTCAAAGCCGCACCCACCCGCCATCCGCAAAAAAAAAAAAAAAAAAAAAAAGCCATAGTCTGTTCTAGAAAGGATGCAGCAAAGATATTTAATGCTAATGTATGAGGCATAGGCCAACGCTGAGTTTCATTTACGATGAGATGCGGTCTAGTTCACAGTGCAGTGCAAGTGAACGCGGGGCACTGTTGCTTCCATGTCACGGTTATCATTGTCTGCTATATTTGCTTTTTATTAAAATACATGCAATTGGTTGATGAAACATTTATTAAAATTAAGATAAAATTTGTTCAAAACAAAATTCGTTTTTAAGAAAGGTTTTCTACAAAGCAAAATTTAATGAAGTGTTTAATATAATGTCAGACGATTTACAAAACTTCATTAAGTGGTAAAAACCATGTCTCCCGATATATTGCGCATCTTATGATCCTATCTAAAAAATGAAAATAATTTTTGATAAAAAATGTTTGTAAAAAATATTTTAATGACCGGTCTCACGGTTATATACTAACCGTCACACCCCTACTAACCCAATGATTTAAGTAGTCAAGTAGTTTAAAGTGGTCATATGATGCAATTTCAAGTTTTCCTTGCTCTTTGGAGTGTTACAAGCTGTAGATGTACAAAGTTGTAAAGACTAAAGTCTCAAACCCAAAGATAAATTCTTTATAAAAGTTAAGACTCGTGCATGCATTCCTAAAACCCCTTGTTTAAACACGCCCACATATATCTATGTCAGTGATGGATGGTTTGCATAACACAACCCAAATGTTTACACAAAGAAAGAAGGCATAACTTTTATTCTCATTGTAGTATTGTTGACGCCACCATGTCATGGATACACTGTGTGTTTCCAAATATGCTAAGGGGCATAACATTTCCATCACACACTTGAGTTATATGGCCAATCACAATGCATTGGCTAGCTGGCCAATTAGAGCACACCTCGCTTTTCAGAACAATGAGCTTTGTAAAAATTGACACCTTTCAGAAAGGTGTGGCAGACAGGAGCAACAATAATGTACAGTATGTGGAAAATAATGTGTTTTATGAATTTTAAACATGTAAACCCATTGCATTACACCAAATAATGTTATTTTTAGCATTGTCATATGACCTCTAAGTCTACTTTTGGAATTTATCGAAACTTTTGTTACTTTTCTATTTATTCAAGTTAAGGTATTGATTTTTTTTAACACCGACCTCTCCCCTGAAAAAAACAATACATATGGCAGTCCAGTCTAAAACAGTACTTCATCCATAGACATAAATATCCTCAAGCACACTTATATACACTCAAACCTACCAGGATCACCCCAAGGCTCCAGAGATCGCAGGCCTGGTCATATCCCGAGCTGTGGAAGAGCTCCGGCGCAGCATACTGCAGGGTAAAGCAGGGGGTCTGCAGAGATGCACTGCCACTCCCCGCTGGAAACAACCGCGCAAATCCAAAATCAATCACCTTCAACACAGAGTCATCTGACTCATCAGCAAACAGCACATTCTGCCAGAGGAGGTAAAAAAAAAAAAAAAAGGGAGACAATGTGACATACAGCTATGCATTGATAACCACAAGAGGTTCTGGGTTACAATGATTTGGCATTACTGATCCAATTATGATGCACCAAGATGTATTAAAACGTGCAGTGCATATCATACCAGCAATTTTACCTTTCTATAAGACCCAGTGACATCGAAAGCCTCCTCTTATGCTGCGTTCACACCAAACGCGAATAGAGCATCCGGCGCAAATAATTTCAATGATGAGTCAATGTAAAGACTCGTTTACGCGCGTGTTGAAGTCTCGCGGTGCGGTAGACGCGGATTCGCCTCATTCGTGCATCTAGTTACAGGAGATTCTGAGTTAGAAAAGGACCATTGCAAGCTGAGAGTGACCCCACTTTTGTGGTGGAAAATTGGCAGTAATACCCCCACCTTGCGCTGCTGTACCTGAGTGTCCCTGGAACATCAGTGCAGTCGGAGCGCGTCTTCTCAACAGCTGGACATGTAGTGAATAAAAAATGCTTTGCTGTGGACCCCGAAAATGTTGATCGACTTGTTTTCCTGTCCAATAAATTTGTAATGTCCCTAGCCTTTTTGCGCGTTTCATGCCTGCCTAGTGCCGCCTAGCCTAAGTGTCGGTTACGTTCAATAAAAAAAAAAAACACACATGGCCTGTTCTCAAGCCCATTTAAAGTTAGATTTTTTGAACAGTTGTTTGAAATGGATTGAATCATTATTTAAAATAATCTTGGAGATTTTTGAAAGGCCTAAATCATAAATGCAGCCGGGTTGAAGCCTGCAGTGATGTTTTTCTTTTGTTATGACAGCCGTCCCTAGAGCTGTAGTCAAGTCCAGCTTTGTCGAGTCCAAGTCAAGTCCAAGTCCAGGACTAGTCGAGACCGAGTCGAGACCGAGTCAAGACCGAGTCCAAAGAGGTTCGAGTCCAAGTCGAGTCCAAGTCCAAAAGTTTCGAGTCCAAGTCAAGACCGAGTCCAAATGAGAGAAAAAAGGGTCCTCTTCAAGACCACATACTTAACTACTGATAATGTATGTGTTGCGAGAGGCAGCATATCTCCTGTTCTAAGAAAATAATTGTAAATTTTTATTTGTAATGATCAAAAAGCTTGTGCAAAGTAACAACTCTGTAGGACAGGGGTCTCCAAACTACATCCTGGATGGCCAATGTCCTGAAAAGTTTAGCTCCAACTTGCCTTAACACACCTGGAAGATTCTAGTGTGTCTAGTAAGAGCTTGATTAGCTGGTTCAAGTATGTATAATTAGAGTTAAAGCTAATAGGGGTGTTACACAAGATCCCAGGCCCTATGCATAGGCAGTCCTGATAGGCCCCCATGCCCCCCACCCATGAAAATATCCAGGTAAAAAAATATATATATTTCAGATTCATACTTTTCAAGGGCCCTCTCTTCCTCTGGGGCCCTGGTAATGAGTACTGATTTTACCCCCAGTCCGACCCTGGGAGCTAAACTATAAAGGACACTGGCCCTCTAGAGTTTGGAGCTTTAAGGTCAAATTATTTTGATGTACTTTATTTTCATTTTATTTAGTTAATAATGCTGCTTTTGCTGACATTATGTCTGTGGTCCAAAATGACTGATGCCTTGGCACAGTGCACAGACACACACAAAGTTCGGGATATGACGCATGCGCGCAGCAAGGCTAGAAGGATACATTTGGCTCTACTGGGCATGCGCACATAAATAAAGCTAAATTTTTGTCCTAGTGCTTGCATAGACTACTCGGCACTGTAGGAAACAATCAACTCATCCAGCATGCATTAACCATAATGCATACAAAGTGTTTGCAAGTACGACGTGAATTTTAGAATTAAAATATTGCGTGGAGCTGTTACTATGACCTTATCTATGTTGCATGTAAAAATAAAATATGTAATGTAATAATTAGGGTTGTGCCTGAAGCTGAATACCTTATTCGGAATGGCAAGGATAACGGCTTAAAAAACGAATAACGTACAAGGAATAACTCGGCTGAAGCTGACACAGTCTGGTGTTTGCTAGATAACAGGTGAGCCAGGGGATCAGCGCCAGAAGTGAATGAATGTAAACTTTATGAGCGAAAAGAGCGCAAATCAAACACCGCATTGTTGTCGCCTCTCTGTGCATCTCTCAGAAATCAGAGCGTTGCAAGAGTAATTTAACCTATAAAAAAGACTCGCTTAAAGTGTTCTGCGTAATGTAAATGTGCGCATTGAATGTATTTGGTCGTTCAAATGATCACTAAACGTTTGTCATGACATCTCTCTGCTTGCATGATAAATATTATTTTAGAAATTAATAATTATTTTAGTTTAACACGACATACTTGTTCATAACGGTCTTATCAAGTAACTGTACAATGTTGTATCCGAATGCAGATAGGAAAAATGTTGTGATTGTTACACATAGAAATACTGACTGTTAGGCCTACATGAAATTTTAAATACGTAATGGCATAATTATAAAGTTTTTAAAATTTACATATGTAATTGTTGCATAAGGCTATACATTAATAACCGTTTATTGATAAAAAAAAAAACTATTTAATGTGTTTTCATTTACAATAGCATGAACCACGAGTAGTCGAGTAACTCAAGCATTTTTTTATTAAAAAATCGACTAGTAGAAATCAGTAGTCTTGCAAACCCTATACTGTACAACAATAATTAGTATTTCATTATTGTAAAGGGTACGTTTAAAGCTATCTAGGTGTAGACGTAAATAAAACACAATCTAACAGGTAGAAATTAAATTAGAAACATCTAAACTTTTCAGGTCGCAGTAAGTGCACCGCTGGTCATGCACATCCTTTCCCGGAACAATAATGAAAGCTAAGATGGAGAAACAGATGATCATAGCTGTACAAGGATATCCATTTTTTAAATTAATCTATTAGTAGAGCTACTACAAGGGATGTTTAGTGCTGGAAATCCATTTATTCTTTGCTGAAACTTCTGTGTCATCATGAAGAGCGGGTCATGGTTGCACAGCAACAGCAGACGCCACTGGAGCGCGAGCGCAGGCCACAGTCATTTGGAAATAAGAAGAGCGGCACGCCTAGCGTTTTCCACACGTTTTCATTCGCTACATCATGGTTTTGTTTTGAAGGAGATTTTTTTATTTTGTTTTTTTGCTGGACTCGGTCGACACCAAATAGAAGACTTGGCGAGTCCAATGGCCAAGTCCGAGACAAGTCCGAGTGCAAATGCAACGAGTCCGAGACAAGTCCGAGACGACAGAAAAATGTCTTGAGTCCGGACTCGAGTCTGTAACGGATATGCAGATCATCGATTCATGTGTTTAATTCAGATTTTCCAAATGAAACCCTTTTTGCACTGGGCCTGGCGCCAGCCTGGCTGGACTTAAATTAATTTACAATGCCCGGGGGAGCCTCAAAGAATACACTAAACCAACCACATTCCAACATACACAAAAAGAAACCTTTCGTAAAGTTCCTTACTTTTGTAAGTCCTTATTAATATGTATTTTAAATATGTTTATGGATTGCATAAAATGGTTAATCCTTGTTATGTGAAGAGTATAAGTTGCTAGCTTATACTTTAGGAAATGTCTCTCCTCATTTTAACTTCCTCAAAGAGAGCTACGTTTCTGCAACCCCCACCCCTGCAGGTCGTAAAACTTTACGACCACCCTGGACACACAGGACAGGAGAGAAGCCAAATCACTTGTTTCTTTTGAACAATGCATTCTATGGAATGTATTCATTAACTTTCTGTTTTTATGTTTTATAAATGTATTACGTATTCCCTTTTGGTACATTTAGAAATTTCCCATATAAATTGGGACTATCTGCAGTGTTATCATGTGTTAATCAAATCTTTAAATATGTGTAATTCTGCATTTGAATGTAACTTCATGTTTTGATCATATATATATTATGTTTAGTATCTTTGTGATCGTCATGCTCTGACAGACCCATTTATCTAGAGCAAAGTAATGAAAAATGTATGTAATCTGAATTACAAACTTGCTAGAATAATCCCTGGAATTTGGACAAGCCCTAGATCTCCAGGGGGGTTGTCTCCACAGAGACAAAGGAACTTTTCCATCCGCTTCAGATCGCGGACTTTCATTGGCTGTTTACGCGAAAAAGGGGCGTAAACCATTTCAAGCCATAAGAACGACCGAACAAGGTCCGCCCGCTCTCTTCTTCTCCTGCTCGGACACGCTGCTCTCCTGTGCGACCAACGTTGCTCATAGCGCAAACCCCCTTAGCACAGGGGCTGAGAGAAAAAGCCATTTTAATGGCTCCTTTGGAAGCTTTCGTTCTTTTCTTTTCTTTTCTTTACTAAGTTTATTCAACTATTCGCCTCTCCACGCAAGGAAGACGAATTCTGGAACATTGTTTGTTGAACCTTTCAAATACCGCGCGAGGACAGAACAAAGGACCACGTGCTCCACGCTCACGCCAAGATCAAGCGCAGCGTGTACGCGCGTCACCTGGCCTCCGGCACACGCCCGCTGTTTTCAAAAGGAACAGCGCGCAAAGCTCACAAGCTCGACGCCGATCTCACGCCACGCTCACATTGGACACTTTGCAAGTATCACTTTCTCTATGGAGATTTAAATGCTGCTTTAAAGTGTTGTTATGATCTGATCGTTGTTGGCTTCCAAAAGTTACTGACTATGATTTCCATACCTGAGCTCCTTATGTGATCTCATTCTATTTTCTCTCTCTCTCTCTCTCTCTTTTATTTGGATTCCGTTATGTCTTGCATAAAGCTTACTGTTTGTATTGTCATACGCATATTTACTCTGTGTGATTTGTAGTTTGATGTATTACTAGTTTAATTATTAAAAACCCATATACTGACGATTGGCTTGGACTCCACCCCACTTACATTACGAGTCACTGAGATGTCTGATCTATAGCTACAAGCTCTAAATTTAGAAACTAAATTTATCATAAGGATAGGATAATATTTTCATGGCCAGAGAATACTTTTCCTTGAATTATAAGGCGTGATAACTTTATTGAAAATTGATAGGTCAACAGTGGTTTGCTGGACATACCACTGTTTGATTTGCAGTAATTTACAGTAAGAGATATCACAATAATTGGTATGAAGAATGGAATATTGACATATTAATGAGTAAGTTACAGTGCCCTGTGATTATTTATTGGTATAGGCAATTGAGCTATTTTTCATAATCAATCAAATTTAATGTAACTGTCATCTGAGATATAAATTAATCATATTCCTGATTAATTATTCAAATTCCCTATATATCATTTGAGTTAATTATTCTGTAAAACTCATTGTTGCTACAAGTCCAAGACCGGACTCGAGTACTACAGCCCTAGCCGTCCCCTCTGCATATATATTATTTCGAGAATGTTGCACTCCTGTTGCTGTTTGTTATTCTGCTAGAAACTTCATGCAAATAAATAAGAAATATTGCTGACTTGTGCGTTTCCAGCACTCTCTTTACATTCGTCCGTTATTTGACGTTTGAAAAAGAAAAGTCTTTTTTTAGACATGGAAAATGGATTTTACAATCGATTCAATGAACACTTATGTCTTAAAAATCTAAAATGATTTTTTTCACAAAAGTGACAGCCCTAGTAGGTAGACATCGAAAACGCCACTTTTACCACTGCATGTGTGGCGCTTTAACCACAAGTTATCAAACAAGTGCATAAAAGTACATTTTCGCAAATAGACATCAGTTTTGCCTCGCTGATGTGTTACAATTGACGGCTTCAGTCACAGAAAATGAAAGAAAAACACTATAGTTAAAATATTTAAAATATTAAATATATTTAATATGTAAATATTCAGAGATGAAAGTTTGGTACTTATGAAGTTGTGCATTTCTTAGAACGAATTCAAGCAGGATAAATGTCAAGCCTGTGCTTATATTTTCTCTAAGCTACATGTTATTAAACAATATTTTAGATTTGATACATTTAAAAGGTGTGCAGTATTATTTATATTATATGAATTATGTGTTTTAAAATAAAATAAAAATAACAGGATAGTTTCAAAGTGGCTTATTGTGTGTACATTTTTTTCCCTATCACATGCCAAACAAATAACATTGTAAGCATTAAATCTGCTTTCTGTAGTGCAAATTTTGTTTGTGAGGAAAATAACAGTACATTGTCACAGGGCCGGCCCGCGGCATAGGCGGTATAGGCAAATGCTAAGAGCGCCACTCATCCATAGGAGCGCCAGAATGAGTGAAAGAGTGAATTTTTTTTGTTGTTTTTCCGTTTGTTTTTTTTACATATATATATTTTTTTATATAATAGGCTACTATTTAAAAACCATTAATTCGAAATACTACCAAATAAAGCAAAAAAAAAAAAAAAAAAAAAAAAAAAAGTCCGGCTCTTCAATCTCCCCCCACCCATCGAGTGCTTGAAGTGCATCAAAAATAGAGTTCGCGCACGATCAGTTGTTGGCAATTTGTTGTGTAGCGTGCCCGCCTTAATGTTAGCAGTTGTTCTGAGTTCCGAGTCCCCAGACTGTGATTTTGTACAATCATGTCAGTTTTAAGACGCATTTTTTATTATCACTTTTTTATTAATGTTTTACTCTACAGTTGTGCAGTTTTGGGGGGATACAGTACAGGCCAAAAGTTTGGAAACATTACAATTTTTAATGTTTTCGAAAGAAGTTTCTTCTGCTCATCAAGCCTGCATTTATTTGATCAAAAATACAGAAAAAAATGTAATATTGTGATATATTATTACAATTTAAAATAATTTGTTTTCAATTTATTATACTTTAAATTATCATTTATTTCTGTGATGCAAAGCTGAATTTTCAGCATCATTACATTACATTCTTCAGTGTCACATGTGGCATCCAGTCTATCACATGATCCTTTAGAAATCATTCTAATATGATGATTTATTATGAGTGTTGGAAACAGTTCTGCTGTAATGTGTGTGTGT
>NC_068381.1:23692948-23745746 GCF_023724105.1 Carassius gibelio
CATGCCACTCAAGTGGCTGCCTGGCAACGTGTCTACCTGAAGGGGATCTCCTTGAAGGAGTTGATCTTTACTCCAGGTCAGACACTCTCAACATTTCCAAGGCAATGACTGATATCATACCTGCACCAAAGAGAGGAATTACAGAGCCGCCAATCAGTGGTGTATTAGCAGAAGACTGTTTCACACAGTCATCTGAATAATGTCCCGCAGCACAGAAAGCACAAGCTACAGATATGGCCTTTTTCATGTCCAGGACATCTCAAAAACAAAGTCTTCCTGGACATTGTATAATCAAAAGGCAAGTACAGTCAACCCAAAGAAAACTACAGTAGGGTACCTACCTATCATCCAGGCTTCTGCATCTGAACTTTATACACTGAACACAGTCATCAAGCAAGAGCTCCATGTCTCCAAATCAATGGAACAACAGCATGTCATTCTGACAGTGGATGAGGCTTTTTTTCCGAAGTTGCTAGAACTGAAGTGGTCAGTAGAAGAATACAAGGACGTGCTTATACCTTGCCTTGGAGGCCTTCACATTGCCATGAACTCCCTGGGTGTGATAGGACAACACATGGTTGATTCTGGCCTGAGGGCGCTATTGGTCAAGTGTGATCTTCTGGGAGCAAATGCTGCTCAGCATGTCATGGCAGGAAAGGGGTATGCACGTTCTATGAGGACCCACAAGCTTACCCTGCAGGCTCTTTGGCAACTACTACTCCCACAGCTTTACACATATCTGGATGAGGTTGATGTTAAACAGAGTTGAACTCGCAGATCTCTGCCAGTCCATAGATGCTGATCACATCCCACAAATGGTCAACAAACTGACCAAAGACCGATTCCAGCAGCCCATGAAAGAGTTTTCTGCACCACTTGGAGTAGATGACCCGAATGCTGCATTCTGGTGGGACTATATGACTATGGTCAGCATCCTACTCTGTTTCACAAGAGCGCAACGTGATGGATTGTTGGAACTCCACCAGTATGCTTTCAAACGTATGCTGCCCTTCTTCTTCAGGTACAATCATATCAACTACGCCAGATGGGGTACTGTGTACCTGGCTGAGATGTCTGCTCTCCCAAAGGAAATCCTCCTTGAGTTTAAGGCAGGCAACTTTGTAGTAAAACGCAGTGATCGACGCTTCAATCAGGTTTCAGCGGATCAAAGTACAGAGTGGCTAAACGCTACAGGAAAAAAGAGTGCAGGCCTAGAAGGTATCACCAGGATACCAACATCCCTCAGTAGATGGACACTGTCGTATAATCTGAGAACAGTCATAGCTTCTCAGACAACAGTGATGCTGAGACTGACAACAGATGATGAAGACTATGAGTACACACACACAGAGTGCACAAAGAGTAGAATGGAAAGAGATGATTTGGATGAAAGCTGAATATGTCAATCATTAAAAGAGCACAGTGTATTTCAAGATGGTGGTGACACACTCAAGAACATAATCAACAAGGACATGGTCACACCCCAGATTCAACAATCTCTGCTTGGTGCAGAACACCTTGGACAGGCACAAATGAAAGTGTTTGTGGACAAACGTCTGTGTGATACTCCAGATAGTGACCAGCACTTGGATCTGAAGTCACCCATTCGAAAGAACAAAGCCAAAACGTTTGCCTCTTTGTATGAAGGCGTGCAACTTTCCAAGAACAAGCAAAACCATCAAAGTGGACAGGCAGATTCTACAAAGGCTCATCACAGCTTTACAGAGCAGGTCGAAAGGTAGACCTGGAAAATATTCTCCAGCATGAACTCATGCCCATCCCGCCATCTCTGGCTGCAACTAACAGCAGTCTACATTCCACCAACAAATCTGTTTTAGCAAATATACTGACAAAACATATCCAAACCCCTGCAGATGTGCCCCTTCAGGAACCCAGCTGCTTTATTATTGATGGCCAAGCACTTGTAATGGGACTTGGGAAGCCACCTAACATCACAACATTCGGCCACTATACCAACAGGTTTGCTGACACAGTGTTGAAGATGGTGGAGAAGTACAATAGGGTTGATGTAGTCTTCGACAGGTACCATGACGAATCCATCAAAACAGGCACAAGAAAGAAACGTAAACAGCGCCACCGACCAGTATACAGCGAGATAGTGAATTACTCTGTTCCACTTCCAGCAGACTGGTCAAGCTTCATGGCACTGGAAGAGAACAAAGCAGATCTCGCTCAACTACTCTCAAACCATCTGATAGAACACAGCCCAGAATATGAGCCAGTGGTTGTAGTATCAGGTGGGTTTGCTGAAGCAACCACTGTCAAGTCATCAGATCCAGAACTTGAAATCTCCTCTCTGAGTGCTGACCATGAGGAGGCTGATACACGACTGATTTTGCACTGCATTCAGGCTCCAATGGACACAATAGTGGAGTCAGTGCATGACACAGACGAGCGTCTTCTACTTCTAGCACATCATGACAGAATTTGATGTACCCATCTCTACATGAAAGCTGGGACATCAAAGGATCCAAAGTATTTTCCAGTACATGACATTCGCAAGTTACTTTGTGATGATCAATTGGACACACGCATTGCCTTCCATGCCATCACTGGCTGTGATAGTGTGTCTCAGTTTAGCGGTCATGGAAAGAAAACAGCCTGGCAGGTGTTTGAGCAATATCACACAGATCTTACTGGCCTTGGGAATGGCCCTCTCACAGAAGATATTCTGAATTCAACAGAGAAATTAATCTGTAAGATGTATGGTGTGCCCGAGGTTGATACATGCAACAAAGCAAGAGTGAAGTTGTTTTGCAAAGGTCATATCATGCGTTCACACTATCAAGCGACTATCTGGAACCAAGCTCTTCTGCCACATCCTGATCTTCCTCCAGTGGATGAAATGGGATGGATGCACAAGGAAGGTCAATTAGTGCCACAGCTAATGTCTCTGCCACCTATGCCTAAAGCCTGCAGGGAGTTCACTTCATGTGGGTGTACCAAGAGATGCCTCAGCCAACGCTGCAGCTGCAGGTATGTGTATAGGGAATTGGCTAATGTTGATAATTGTGTACAAGAATGTACAAATATGATAGACTGGTAGAGTATTCCAATTTACCTGTTCTTGTACTGGTTGTAATCTATCCATTCTAATCTTCTATTATTCAAAAAGAGTCGCTTGGAATGTATAGACACATGTAACTGCAGAAAACTTGACAACACTTGCCAGAACATTGAAGAGGACTGCGAATAAGCTGTCACTGTAACTTCTACTGGCATATAGGTCAATAAATATCACCATGACCCATGGATCTTCCTGCTTTTCTATCTTATTTGGTCGACAACTTCATCACTAATGACCACCTTTTTCTCTATACTTGTGTGATTTTCAAGCTGATTATTGATACTTGATCTTGATCAGGACAGGATGTTAAATTCCCCATGTGTGAAAACCTATGAACATTTAATTAAAGGTTGTAAATTTTTGTAACTTTATTTGTTTGTACTTTTGACCTGAAAACAAAATACAAAGTAAATGTAGCCTGGTAATATCAACAATAATAGTAATAATAATAATAATAATAATAATAATAACTTAATTATGAATTAGTTAATAATAGTCCATAGTTAAAAACAAACATTTTTGCAATATCTAAGCAGTTAAATCTGCTAAGTTATCTTAAATCTGAATATGGCATTGAATTGCCCATGTAGGAAAACTTACAAAAGCACATTTATTTCATGTTTGTACCTTGTTTAGTCAAAAAGATACACAGAAACATAGACTTCAGCCTGGTGGTGGCGGCCATTTTGAATTTCTTAATTTTGAGGTATTTTGGGACACTTTTGAGCTTCATATACAGCAGATTTGGATTCAGCACACCTTAATACCCCTAGAAATGTTGTACAATATAAATAATCACAAAATTCCTTCGGGGTTCTGATTTTGTGAAAATTGACCCTTGTCTATCAATTACAACTACAGGCTCTAATCCTCTTTTGTGTGTGTGTGTGTGTGTGTGTGTGTGTGTGTGTGTGTGTGTGTGTGTGTGTGTTGTGTGTGTGTGAAATGCAGTGCTGAAGTGAAATAGTTGGGCAGTTTGATAGCCGAATTATAATAGGTTGCCTAATAAAAAAAAAAAAAAATAGGTATTATCATAATTGAGTATATTAATAGGAGAATGAGCCTAATATCACCTTGACTATCAACAGAGACATCTGCTATCGTCGATATCTCTGCCTATCGTCGATACACGATTCTATCGCCCTATTGGCAGAACCCTACCGCAGGAATGGTACAAATGGAAAATATTAGTGGTTTTGAAACCGCAAAATTTTCAAATTGCGATATGCCTTGAAACCGGTAACTGGCCCATGCCTACCCATGAATATTTTAGTCTTAAAACTCTTACCTTTTCCTCATATGGGTCTGCAGGGACATGCAACACATTTCTGACCAGCAGCAAAATTCTCTCGATCAGTAAATTATCCTCCTCGGCTCTTTGCTCCCAGTCCTAAGAAAGAAAAAAAAAAACAGGAAGAATCTCAAAACATATTTCTAATAAATCATACCATCTCACATAGATTTGATCCTCACCAGCTGTAGAAGGTTGTAGAGCGTTTCACTCAGCACAGTAAAGATCTTCTCATCTGCAAATGCCTGAAAACACAAAATAACTTTGATGTTTAAAAATATATAGGGTAAACACAGTAAAAAAATATATATATATTGGTATATGTGAGGATTTCCAGTCAGGATTTGGACCGTATCATAGTACTGAGACTGCCCTCCTTAGAGTTACAAATGACCTGCTCTTATCATCTGATCGTGGTTGTATCTCTATATTAGTTCTATTGGATCTTAGTGCTGCGTTTGACACGATTGACCACAGCATTCTTTTGCATAGACTTGAACACTTTGTTGGTATTAATGGAAGTGCATTATCTCCATTTCTTTGCGGCTCAGTGAAACACACCAATTTGATGAAATGGAACGCATAGTCAATATAAAAAAACTGGATGAGGAGTAATTTCTTACTGCCAAATTCTGGAAAAAAACAGGTGTTAATTATAGGACCTAAAAACTCTGCTTGTAATAACCTAGAACACGGTCTAAGACGTGATGGCTGCTCTGTCAATTCTTCATCATCAGTTAGGAACCTAGGTGTGCTATTTGATTGCAATCTTTCCTTAGAAAGCCACGTTTCTAGCATTTGTAAAACTGCATTTTTACATCTCAAAAATATATCTAAATTACGGCCATGTCGAATGCAGAAATGTTAATCCATGCATTTATGACCTCAAGGTTAGATTACTGTAATGCTTAATTGGGTGGTTGTTCTGCATGCTTAATAAAAAAAACTACAGCTAGTCCAAAATGCAGCAGCAAGAGTTGTTACTAGAACCAGAAAGTATGACCATATTAGCCCGGTCCTTTCAACACTGCACTAACTCCCTATCAAACATCGTACAGATTTTAAAATTTTGCTATTACTTATGAAGCCCTGAATGGTTTAGCACCTCAGTATTTGAATGAGCTCTTGTTACAAAATATTGCAAGGACCTCTACAGCCCTGAAAGACAGACAGATAGACCAGGACAACTAGAGCCCCAGATACAGATCCCCTGTAAAGACCTTGTCTCAGACGACCACAGGAAACAGACGATTCTTCTGCACAATCTGACTTTGCTGCAGCCTGAAATTGAACTGCTGATTTTGCCTGGTCAGAGGAGAACTTGCCCCCCGACTGAGCCTGGTTTCTCCCAAGGTTTTTTTCTCCATTCTGTCACAGATGAGGTTCTGGTTCCTTGCCGCTGTCGCCTCTGGCTTGCTTAGTTGAGGTCAATTCTTTTACAGCGAATGAATGACAACTCTTCCCTCTCAGTGACACAAGCTGACTTAAAGGCTCATTATGCAGCTCATTATGCAGGCCTTTATTCATGATAGTTGACGCCTACTCGCATATGACTTTTACCAACAAAAAGTGTCTTAGAACATTTAAATCAATATATTCAAGTCAAGTCAAAGTTTATTTATAGAGCACCTTTTTAAAACAGCAGGTGTTCACCAAAGTGATGCACATACAATATAAAATAAACAGTAAATCTTAAAAAAAAAAATCACACCACAATAAAATATGCAATACATACAATAATGATTTATAACACACACTTAAAGAGAACTCCTAACAGGTAACTCTCATACTTTGTTATATGCTGTACTATACAAATATGTTTTTAAATGTAATTTAAAAACAGCAAGTGAAGGTGCCAGCCTAATGTACAAAGGTAAATTATTCCAGAGTTTCAGGGCCGCTACTGCAAAGGCACGGTCACCTCTGCGCTTTAATCTTGCATTGGGGGAGACTAAAAGCAGTTGCCAAGCAGACCTAAGTGCTCTGAATGGAGCATATGGCTGTAATAGATCTGAGAGGTATTTAGGAGCAGTGTTATTTAAATGAATTATAAACTAAAAGTAAAATCTTGAAATCAATTTTAAAACGAACTGGTAACTAGTGAAGGGAAGCTAATATAGGTGTAATGTGGTCTTGTTTGCGTGTCCCTGTTAATAAACTTGCAGCCGCGTTTTGTACCCTCTTCAAACGTGTTAGAGATGCCTCACAAATGACTACATAGAGACTATTACAATAGTCTAGGCGGGTTGATATAAAAGCATGGATGACCTTCTCAAAATCAGTAAAAGATACAAATGACACTGACTTTAGATAATTGCCTAAACTGATAAAAACACTATTGATGGTACCACCAGGTCGAAACAAAATGATTTCAGTTTTATCTTCATTGAACTTTAAGAAATTGGAGGCAATCTAGGCTTCTCAACATCTCAATAATCAAGACATCTCAACAAAGGGGCTATAGAGTTTGTATTGTTTCGTTTCAAAGGCAGATAGAGTTGCGAGTCATCTGCATAACAGTGAAACGAGATGCCATGTTTCGTAAATATGGACCCTAAAGATAATATATATAAAGAAAATAAAATTGGTCCAAGAATGGAACCCTGAGGGACTCCACATACAAGAGATGCAGTAGAATACACAAATTCCCCAAGACGTACAGAGAAAGTTCTTTCACCCAGATAAGATCTAAACCTTTGTTACGCGGCACCCTTTACACCAACACAATGCTCAAGACGAGAGATCAGTATATTGTGATCTATGGTGTCAAAAGCAGCAGTAAGATCTAACAGCATAGTTACCTGTGTCAGTGGCCAATAATAAATAATTATACATTTTTAACAGGGCCGTTTCTGTGCTGTGAAGTGATTTAAAACCAGATTGATAAATTTATTGCAAACCATCCAAGTCTAGAAAGGACAGTAATTGTTTAAAATAGGGCCGGGACTCGATTAAAAAAATTAATCTAATTAATTAGAGGCTTTGTAATTAATTAATCGAAATTAATCGCATTTTAATCGCATATAAATATTTGACCTGAGAACAGTGAGAAGTCATTTTTTTTCACATGGATTTATAGTATACCATTGAATAATGACTGAATACATAAGCTTAAGCAACAAAATATTGTTTATTATTGTTCACCCAAGTTTAGCAGACAAGTGCAATTTTTGCCATGAAGTGTAGCAATAGCATATTTAGAAACAATTTAGAAATAGAACATTTCAGAAATTCAGGAAGCTTATAGGTGCTGGAACCTTCTGTAAAGTGTTTTTTTAAAGTAAACACAATACTGTCAATTACATTCAGAACATTGGAAACACTGACTATTAGAAAACATCTCTCTGTTGCTTCAGAGGCCATAACATACTAAGTCCAACTCTCAATAACCTTGGCCAAAACAATAAAGAGTTCAACATAAACTGTTGCACCAACAAAATAATACATAGTTCAACATAAAGTGTAAAGTCCACGCTAGCTGCTATATGTTTTGCGTTGAGGTGATACTTGAGGTTCGATCATGTGCTGCGGTGATATCATAGACAGTAAAAGAAATGGACACAGCGACCCCATTGGAACTCAATTGAGACAAATGAAGCCCAGTTTTAGCGTTTTTAGCACTTCCGTTTCTGACGCGCAGACTCAAACGAAGCTTGACGACGTCAGCAACCTTTCTGCCAGATGTAAATCTTCTAAGTGGCTGTGCGTTCAAACTGCCATCGTTAATCTTGCAGAGACGGCGAGCTTGAGCGGGGAGTTCTTTGGCGTGAGTGAGCAGGAGTAAGTATTCTGATTAATTATTTTGTATAGTATTTTAAAATGTAACGCCAGTACGCCATATTAAGTTAATTGCTTGCGAGCTTCTCCTCCTGTCTCTACGGTAATGCGACAGAGAGCCGAGTGGTTATGACGCAATCGTTAGCCTATTTTTTACAAAAACTGTTTATACGGGGCCATAATGTAACATAGAAGGTAATGGAGCCCTTTATACATTGTCGTGTATCTTTAGAAATAAATAATGGACAAACGGAGTCTTTAAACGCCTCAGATGTAAAGTTATTCGCTGTCAAAGTGACGCCAAAATGAATGGGAGTCAATGGGAATGCTAACGCAAGTGAAGTTCTGCTAAAAGATGGCAGCCCCCACCCGACTTCAACTTCCGGTCGAGTTCCTTGCCCCTTGGGTGATATGCGAACGCTAGTTGGTGCTCCAGTATTATCGGTCCCGCCGAAACTCATCCAGTGAGAAACGTTCCGCGGTGCAAAAATAAATTATAAAAAATGCGGGAAATTTTTTTCTGTAATTAATTAATCTTAATTAACGCGTTATTTTTTGTGTAATTAATTAATCTCAATTAACGCGTTAAAGTCCCGGCCCTAGTTTAAAAACAACTTTTTCCGATATTTTGGAAAGAAACAGGAGTTTCGAAATGGGCCTAAAATTAACAAGAACCGATGAATCCAGGTCGGGTTTTTTCATCAGTGGTTCCACTATTGCATGTTTAAAATGTAGGGGTACAACTCCATGAATGAGACTACTATTTACAATCATTAGTATTTTAGGGCCAAGGGTTTCAAAAACCTTTTTTAGGAAATCTGGGGAAATAATGTCTGTGGGACAAACAGATGGATTCATTTTGTCAATATATGTCTTTTAAACAAGCAAGAGACACTGGCTCAAACTGATTAAAAACAAAGGAGCACACAGAGAAAGAAGACATATCAGCACAAGGGTGAACAATATTGGCTCTAACAGTCACAATCTTGTCATTTAAAAACTGCAAAAAGTTTTCACATGTTTCTTTGGAAAATTCCAAACTCATTTGTTGAGATGTATTTAAAACAGAATTAATAGTGTTGAACAGAACACAAGGTTTATGAGAATTATTTGCGATGACATTTGAGAAATACCTTGACTTTTCCATTTTTACAGTTTTTTTATATTTAAACAAGCTGTCTTTCAAGATCTCAGACGAAACCCGCAGCCTATCTTTTTTCCACTGGCGTTCCGCTCTCCTGCACTCATGCCTAGCAGCACGGGTAATGTCATTTAGCCACGGTTCAGATTTTGGCTTAGCACGAATAGTCCTGAAAGGGGCAACAATGTCCAGTGCATTCTGACAAGAAGCATAAAACAATGATGTTAACTCATCAGTATTATAATGCTGAGTGGACACTGAGAATGCCATATTTGTGCTTTTAAAAACATCAGTAAACCGTTCTGCAGTTAAAGAGTTAAATGAGCGACAGCGACGAGCAGGAGCACATGGTTTAGGACAACAGAAACAAGAAATCTCGAATAACACAGGCATGTGGTCAGAAAAAGTAGCACTGCCCAGCATTTTTCATGGGCCAGCCGCCCGCTCTATGCGTTTTTCCCGCTCGCACTGTTACCATAGGTGATCAAGCGAGTCAGGTAGAACTCTGTGCTCCTCGTGGCACCGCTCTGGAGGAACAAGGTTTGGTTTCCAGAGCTGATGCAGCTAGTGAGCACAACCCCACGTCCGATTCCGGTCTCAACCCAGGGGCGACTTATGGGCAATGCACGTCTGGGCCATCAATGGGTACCCACGGACCTCTCAGAGGCAGTGTTGAAAACTATTACACAGGCGAGAGCACTTTCTACTAGAAGACTTTACCCTTCAAAGTGGTCAGTGTTTTCCGGCTGGTGCATGGACTGTAGCATTGTGGAAATTCTCTCCTTCCTAAAGGAGCTGTTTGGAGAAGGGCAGGTCCCCATATCAACATTTGTCTATGCTTGCCCAGCCACTGGGAAGGAACGATCTCATCATTAATTTCTTGAGAGATGCTAGGAGATTAATCCCTCTCCCTGGCCCCTCTGGCTCCGTTCTGGGACCTCTCCACAGTCCTGGACGCTATGAAGGGCGGCCCCTTCGAACCGCTGCAGTCCGTGGATTTGCGGTATCTTTAATTTAAGACCGCTCTCCTTGTGGCTCTCACCTCAGTCAAGTGAGCGGGTGACCTGCACATGCTCTCTGTGAGTGCTACGTGTATGGAGTTCTGACTTAACGACTCTAAAGTCATTCTCAAACCGAGACACGGTTATGTCCCCAAAGTGCCTTCCATTCCGTTCAGCGCACAAATCATTTCACTGTCAGCTTTTCCAAGATCTGATAGTGAGGGCGATGTGAACCTCCTCTGCCCGCTCAGGGTGCTGAGTATATATGTCGGACGGTCTTCTGCTTTCAGACAGTCAGAGAAGCTCTTTTGGTGGCCGCACTAAGAGGCTAACCACCTCGAAACAGAACCTATCCGGGTGGATAGTTGACATTATCCCTCTGGCTTGTAAGTCTTAGGTTCTTTGCTGCCCACTGGGAATTAGAGCTCATTCCACAAGAAGCATGGCATCCTCATGGGCATGGCCCAGTGGAGTTTCACTCCAAGACATTTGTATGATGGCAGGCTGGGCCTCCCCATCTACATACATAAGGTTCTATAACCTGGAAGGTTCCTGCCTTGAAGGTTAGACGTTGTCAGTCTAGGTGTAATATCCACCGATATGCCCAACTCAGCATCGTGCAGTGTTTTATGAGCGTTCTGCTAGCACGGGTCTAAGACTAACAGATCAGGCTGACATAGGTCCGCCCTGAATGTAATTCTACTATCATATCTGTGCATCTGGCTCAGATGTCCAACTGATGTTAGCCTTGCTTTTATGCAGTTCAGGCAGACTCATGTCGTTCCTGACTGTTATACTGTGATAAGCACCCATGTCCTTTGTCATATTATATTCTCAGACCCAAGTTCATTGGTCCAGATTTACCCACTATTATGCATAACCCGGGCACATGCCCTTGGGAATATATGTGTGGACATTAAGCACGCATGGCATTTTACATTGGGTTCCCATAATGTAAGCTAGCTTACGCAACAAAAAAAGAATTGAGAATTCTAGTGTTAGAGCCTCATTTTAAATAAAAATAAAACTAATAAATGCATATGTTAGAAGGTCATTATAATAAATTTAAAGAAAACGTAGAAAGAATAAAGAATGCTAGTGTTAAAGGTAGGAATGTAACGATATGACATTTTTTAGCCGATACCGATAATTCTTTAAATATGAAAGCTGATAACCAATATGTTGGCCGATAGATGTAAATCCACATTTTTACATAATTTTTCAGAGCCTGATTACCAAAAAAGTCTCACCATTAAAAGGCATTAAATGCTTCAACATAAATCAAACATAAAGCAGCCTTACAAATAAATAAAATACTGCTTAAATAATGGAAAAAAGTTACCGGACAACATTGTGTAAAAAAAAATATAGCGATAGTCAAAATCATTAAATATTGTCATTATTATGAGTATTTGGCATTTCCAATTATTATAGACCTGTTACTTTCTGGTATTTTCTTATTATTCCGCGATGCTCTCGTTCTGATCAGTGAAGTCTGTTGTGCTCTCAGTGCTGTGCTATACGGGAGCGCGCGCTCTTCCGGCAGACGTGCCCTCAGGACCCTTATAAGGAAATTCCGCTCCATCTAACGTCACACAGAGCCATACTCGTTAAAAACCTTCCCGAAACTTGTGACAAACTCACCGCATGCGGTAAGTAGTATTTTTGGAACAGAAATACTCCTTCAAACATACAACTTAATTTTTGAAACTTTGTCCATGTTTAGCATGGGAATCCAACTCTTTAACAGTGTAAAAAACTCAGTATGCATGAAATAGCATTTCCAATTATTATAGACCTGTTACTTTCTGGTATTTTCTTATTATTAGCTTAATTTTATTATTGAATTAATAATACAATTAATTTGCTTTGCAACAATTCCATAGTGCATCACTGCATAAATGACACACTGTGACTTTCAGCCTGTGAGAAAAAAAAAAAAAAAAAAGCCTATTAGCTTAGACTACTCTTTTCTCTACAATTTTCTCAATGCCACCGTCAGTTGGTATTTACTGGCTCGACTTCATGATTTAAAACAGAAGTACGCGATTTCCAATATTGCAATGCATTGCAACTCGAATAGTCAGATATGTCGTGAACATGCTCTTGGCTCTTCCTGTAAAAAGGTGCTGAAACACGGGAAATAAAACCAAATAATTCACAACTTTTTTTTACGGTAATATTCTCTTTATAATATTGTTTTTATGACATTCCCAATTTAGTTATTAATGTTTATTAAACATAAATACAATATTACAACTTATATACTAGGGCTGCACGATAATGGTTAAAATGATAATCACGATTATTTTGATTAAAATCCTAATCACGATTATTAAAGGGGGGGTGAAATGCTCGTTTTCACTCAATATCCTGTTAATCTTGAGTACCTATAGAGTAGTACTGCATCCTTCATAACTCCAAAAAGTCTTTAGTTTTATTATATTCATAAGAGAAAGATAGTCTGTACCAATTTTTCCCGGAAAAACATGACCGACTGGAGGCGTGACGTGTGGGCGGAGCTAAAGAATCACGAGCAACAGTAGGCTTTTGCGTTGAGCGCGTCTGGAAGCTGTGACACCGTTAGGACAAAACCAACCAAAACAAACCATGGCTAACAGTCAGATTCAGCGTATATTTATGATCCAGAATCAGATCCAGAGGCTGAAATTGAACAAGAGCAGCATCAGCAATCAGTCTCTATGTGGTATGTACTGAAACTGTATATATTTGCTTAGCGGTTTTGGAAAATGACTAAGTTCCACTTTGTCGTCTTTTTTTTTTTTTTAAGCTGTACATGTGGAAAGTGCAGTTTGATGACAACATCGCATGTTGTTTACTTGATGTGCTTACACGCTAATAGCTAAGTTAACAACACAGAGATATTTGAAGCAGTTTTACTCACCGCATGCGGTTCCAACACACGATCGTGACCCTTTTTCGTTGGGACTGCATTATCCTTAAGAAATAAACGATGTGCAAATCCGGCGTCAAACTGGACCTTGTTTGTAAAACAAGCATCTTCGAAATGCAGGGAACAAACAAAAACACTCGCACTGCTCCGTTGATGCTCTGTAAAAATAAACTCCATCCACTGGTCCCTTAATGCTGTTTTTCTTTTGGTAATCTTTGCAGGGTTGTCTTGCCCTGGCAACCAAAAACACACTCCTTTTGTGACATTCCGCGACGCTCTCATTCTGATCAGTGAAGTCTGTTGTGCTCTCAGTGCTGTGCTATACGGGAGCGCGCGCTCTTCCGGCAGACGTGCCCTCAGGACCCTTATAAGGAAATTCCGCTCCATCTAACGTCACACAGAGCCATACTCGTAAAAAACTTTCCGAAACTTGTGACAAACTCACCGCATGCGGTAAGTAGTATTTTTGGAACAGAAATACTCCTTCAAACATACAACTTAATTTTTGAAACTTTGTCCATGTTTAGCATGGGAATCCAACTCTTTAACAGTGTAAGAAACTCAGTATGCATGAAATAGCATTCCACTCCCCCCTTTAATAACGATTATTCTATACTGCTAAACAAATAGCTTGCGAAAAAGCACACACTGGCTATATGACACTTTAATGTAAGCAGAATATCACTGTGGAGATTTCGCTAAACTCGCATGTTTTCATCATCAGTGCTTGTTCCGCCATCAGTGAGCGCACACAGGGTTACCAGATTGCACAAATTAAATAAAACATAGGGCAGAAAGTGTATCTTTAAAGGAGAAAAGCTCCGTTGAGGCTTAAAGCTCTTAACATCTGGCAACCACAAGCATGAACGCTATTGAAGACTTGGCAAATTAAAAACAACGTTTCAGGATAAATAACGAGACGGCCAATATAGTGACGATTATTTTTAATTAATCGAGAAAGGTGGATATCGTTATAAAGTTTAAAATAAGATTAATCGTGCAGCCCTATTATATACATACAAAAATAAATGCACACGTGAACTCAAACTAAGTTAAGTGCTAATCTGAATGTTTAACTTCTGTTGTAGATGCGCTCTTGGCTCTTCCCGCAACAACGCGCTGAAACACGGAAACCAAACCGAAATAATTCATAACGTTTTATTATAATAGTGTTCTCATTTTAATGTTATATATATGACAATCTCAATCAGTTAATGTTGTAAGCTTCTGTTTGAGCTGCGTGCGCGGAGCTAAAGATGATCAGCAGTAAACTGATGAGCTATTAATCCTCTATAGGCACAACAATCTGATTTATATGCATAATATAAACTATTACAATGTACAATTACACAAAAGACTGTAAATACACAAGTGAACTTAACTGCTAGTTGTGTGGATCCGTTGATCTCAGCCAAATTCTCTTGGTTCCAAAACGATAACAGAAAAATTTACATTTATCGGCTGATATCGATATGGTGGACGATATATCATGCATCCCTAGTTAAAGGCTATTTTCCTTTTAAATAAAACAAGTTGTTAGAATATAAATAGAATAAAGAGTTCTAGATTAGATGGTCAAATGAAGATGAAATATGTATTTTCAGCCGTTTCTTGAAAATGATTAAGCATGATTGAGCTGGACAGGTCATTCCACCAGGAGGGAACAGTAAATGAAAAAGTCTTATCACAGGTTGAATGCAAAATTTTTCATTCTTATTTTCCGCTTAACAGATCCTGAGCTCACTGACAAGTATCTTATCTTGCAACATGTGCTCCCTTTACTATGGAAGCCCGTTTTCACCAGTAAATAAAAATAAAACGATTGCAAGGTAACTGCAAATTTTTATCTCAAAAAGTAAAAATTGTGAGTTTTTATCTCACAACTATGACTTTATAACTCACAATTCTGATAAGCTAGAATTGCGCGATAAAGTCAGAATTGTGAGATAAAAAGTCGCAATTACTTAGATTTATTTTTTATTCTGTGGCGGAAACAGGTTTCTTTTGGAAAGACAAATGAAGTACTTTTGCTTTATCGATGAAACACAGCATCACACACAGCAGGCTAGAGTGAAGGGTGGCAGGCTTGAGAACAGCACGGCTGGCAGATTCAATGAAGGAGCTTGTGGTAACCACATGTGTTGACTCCAGGCTGGATGCTTTGTCCACGGTGAAAGCCAATCCTGGAATCCACAGCGCAAAGTTGATGTACTTTCCCAGTGACTGCAGGCTGCTCCTTTTGTCGAATGTGCCGGCTGCCCCATTCTCTAGTCTGCTGCCACACACTCAAGCCCGCTGTGTGTGACGCTGTTTTGAAACTACTTAATTTGGCCTTCAAAAAGAGTAGACGACTAGAAATCAGTGATAAAGTTGTATTTACAACACTGTTCCAGAACAGTTCAACCCAAATATTCAGATGTGTGTAATGCATTTTATGGAGGACTGTTTCCTGATCCTGCACTGTAAAAAATGAATCATGGGTCTTGTAATTTTCATCAAAAAAATTAAGGTGGTAATTAAAAATAATGTGTGGATTTCATTAAAGAAATTGTGATTCAGTGTTGTATAGAAAATAATGAGGACTTTTTACTAATAAAACCAAGAGATGCGTTTTCCTCAGTTTGTTTTAGGAGACTTAAGCAGTTTTGGTGCTTGAATTGGGGAACTGATTAAACTAAAATAATTAAGGAAAGAAGGCTGCCTATTTAATTTAAGTGAATTAGCTCAATTTTGCAGTTTTATTTTATAGGTGATTGTTAGTTCCCAGCATGCTTTGCATATGGCTGGATATGGAGAGTAAATTTTGAAATTAAATGTTTTTGAGTGAAGGGAGGCATCTATTAATGTTTAATGTTCAGTTACATTTGACATTTGTAAGAGTTTCTCTTACATTGAAGTTTCCATTGCACAGTGCAATCATTACCACTGTGCAGAAGAGTAGAGCTTGTAGTTATGGATACTACTCTTCTAAGGCATTAAACATTGTTTAATGAGCAGTAGCCTTGCTAGTGCTAGTGCAGTACTTTCCAGTATTTCTCAAGTATTTTCCTATTTGAGCTGATTGGCTGTATACAGTCTTGTAAATGTATAAAATAACAAAATACAAACAGATCTCATTTAAAATCACAGACTTTTGAGAATAAACTTAAAATAAATGAGCACATTTCCCTAATTATATTAAATTTATTGTGCCATAGACTAAATAATTTAGGAATTTTTACTTAATTTGTGTAAATTTCACAAAAAAAAAAACAACCTTAAGATCTACTTAAATATAATACGTGTAATATTGTTACCATAATTTTTTTAAGCAGATAGCATGTAATATTTTTTACAGTGTGGAAGAGTAGACTACAATGCCGGCTGTTCTGATTCACAGTCCCTAAGTATCTTGTTTATATTTAAAGAATTTGCAACTGATGATTCAAATGCGAATTCTGAGCAATGTATAGAGCTTGTTTGCCATTTCTCCAATCACAAATGGAGACGTGGTTATATGTTTACGCGGCGCCATGCAACACTATAATCTGTAATTAAGTCCCCACCGGATGTAACAAATGGCTCGTTTGTAATGGGTTTTATTGTTTTTCTCTTGTGGTGCAGATGTCTGATCGGGACACGTCATCACAGTATGGCAAGGGGCATAACATTTCCATCAAACACTTGAGGTATCCAGCCAATGACAACGCACTGGATAGCTGACCAATCAGAGCACACCTCGCATTTCAGACCTATGAGCTTTTTAAAAAGATGCACCGTTTCAGAGAGGCAAGACATAGAGGAGAAACAATAATTTACAGTATGTGGAAAATAATGTTTTTTGTGTGTTTTTTTATGTCTTTTTTACCTTAAACCGCATAAATATTTCATTACACCAAATTCAACAAAAAAGGTTATTTTTAGCAACATCTTAGCATTGAGCATATCCTCAGGCTTTCATGTGTTAAGGCCTGTTCATACAAAGGATAACTATAACAAAGATATTGTTTTAAAAAATTATTATAGTAATTTAAGATAAGAATAGCAGATAAACTGAAAAGAATAGCAGTAAGTAGTCCATACCACAACTATAATAATAATGGCCCAGAGGAACAATATTGCTGGAATCAATTTCAAAATGATTTTTTGCTTGCTTATAATAACCAAAACATTTTGGTGCCTTGGTGTAGACAAGTGGCTTTTAAAGTATGGGGTGCACCCACAAAAGATGCTATTGTGAACTTGCAACTCACCTTCAACAGTAGGACTGAAACTAATAGTCGACATGGTGCACAATAAAAAAAATATATATATTTTTTTTCAAAGGTCCTGGATCCTCCCTCAGAGTGGCACAGTTGAATGAGAGGCTCATTATGCAGCTCATTATGCAGGCCTTTGTCTTCTCAGGTGTAAATCACAATGATATTCATGATAGTTGACGCCTACTCGCATATGACTTTTACCAACAAAAAGTGTCTTAGAAAATTTAAATCAATATATTGTTTTCTGTGAATGAGTAAACAAGATGATTTTCACATAATTTAGAAAGAAAAATTCTAGGCTACAAGCTCCAGTTCTCAACTTTTCCGGCAACCAATTTTATGTATGTGTTTATTGCCTTATTCAAGTGACTTAACATTTTTAGTTTTTCACTAACCATGCATAACATTTTTTTTCTCAAAAATACAATCATGTACATGCATGCATTTCACATATTATTATAGCCCAGTTTGTGCTGATTACAGTGATATTAGACTTTACCCATTTAGATATTTATAAGAAACTGAAAAAAGCACAAATATCAAGGCATGACAAAACTTCTCCAGGCCCCAAAAATACCCTTAGACTCCAGAGGGTTAAATGGGGAAATTACCATAAAAGTTTGAGAACCATTGGTGTAGAAGCTAATATAGTTATTGTCCTTTGTGTGAATGGGATTCTATACCTCTTTATAGGCCTGAAGGTATGACATCACTTGGAGGAAGTGATGTCGGAATGCTGGATCATCAGGAACTTTTCCAAAGCAGAGCAGTGCTGGCTGGGTCAGGTTAACCATTAGCCTGAGAAGCATTTGAAACAGTTATGTGTTATAACATGATCATTACATAACTTGATAGTTGTAATAATTTGTTATTAGAATAGCAGCTATTTTACAGATTTTATACAGAAATATTTTATCAAAAAACAATGAGCTTAAACACCTGATACAGGCATCAAAGAGCAGTTTGTCCTGCGTGTGCTGGGTGATGATGGGTAATAGGTCATTCTGAAGTATCTGTCCAGCTCCCAGCTGCTGTCTGATGTCTCTTGTGTCATCCTCATGTCTCAAGTATCGAATCAGGTCCTTCACACTCTCTATAATAAATAAATCACAAACATGATGAGTGTGTCATAGGATACAATTATCATATTCAAAATACATAATTTAGAAGACAAAATGCATAAAATATTTTCCTGATATTCCTGCTGTAAAGCAGGTTTGACTTAAACGTTTAAGCATTACCAAGGCAGTCCGGTTCTTTGTGGTAAACATCTCCTTCCAGATAACCCAGTGCACTGCATGTTGCCAATAACTCACAGTTCATCATGAACAAGTCCATACAGCGGTCCAATCTGAGAGAAAATGTGGTCCAAATCTAAAAATAAATGATAAAGATACAAAAAAGACTTTTGTTAATGTCATGACAGGACAGATACAGCTCAGCTCAAGTTTGATTTGAATTTATTTCTGATTTGACAGTTGTAACAATTCTAGAAAATCAGAATTTCAATTTACTAGTAATGTTTTTTTTTTTTTTTTTTTTATAAGGGCAATAACCCTATTGAGACCAGCCATTATCTTTTTTTCTACTCAGAATAAAAAGTAAATGGCAAAATGTGTTTTTTTTGTTTTGTTTTTTTTATCCCACAGGGGGCAGTTACAACAGGGGCAATCACAAATCAAAACATAAAATCTTGCTGGTCTTTAATGGTTATGGCTGCTTTGCACTAAAAAACTAAAATTTACATTTTGCAAAGGTCTTTAAAAGAGACAATTTATGTAAAATGTAGTTATAAGTACAGATCAATATTAAGAGTTAATATAATGCAACCTGATGTAATAATTAAATTATTTAACTACTATTCTGTATTTAAAAAAGACAAATGCCTTCCATTGACCTGCAACTGATAACCATACTAAATCTGTAAAATATGTAATTGTGATATCACACACCATGACTGGAGGAGAAAAATCCTTCCATTTAATGACATGCAAAAACTACTCCGCAAAGAGCACAATATTTGTACATTGCCTGTAAATTAAATTTACTTCAGTCATACTATGTCATCCCATGAGTCAAGTAACACATGCAGTACAAATTACTACTTATGTAACTGTACAAATCCCTGTGTGTAGACTATAGACTGTATAAAAACGGTGTAGACCCATTTTTAGAGAGAGGTTTTCACACACTATAGCAGTGGTTCATAACTACGATCATCACTACATAGTGGCAACAAGAAGTACTGCAGACTCTTAAATCACATTCAAAACTGTCTAAATGTCACTGAATTGGATAACTAAATTAAATTAAGTGGCATCAAACAAACAGTAAGTCATTTAGTAACATTCATGACAATTTAACTGTGACTTAAATGTCTTAATAAATTAGGGGACCACTGTATCGCTTCATCCGATTTGAGTATGCATGTTTGCAGCTGCTGCCACAATAAACACTTCCTGAAACACACAAAAAACCGGCCTTGGAAGCTATATTGGTATAAGATCTTTAATGTTAAGTTAGTGATAGATGTTTATCTAAATGCACACAAAATTTTACATCAGATTTTAAATTACACTCTCCTGTAGTTAAGCAATATTTGCGCAACATGTAATAATAATAAACAATGAATGCATAAAAGTACGCTACAGCATAACTTATCACTGTTTTATGTTAAAATATCTAACGTTACGTTAGTTATCAAGGACACTCATACATACCAGACCATGTGTCAGATCTTCCTACGATCACCAATCTATAAATCTGTAACACTAAAAAGAGTGTTTTTAATATATCCGCACGTAGTCAATCGTTTATCAGTAGTCATAAATAATCTGAAATCAACTGAATCTTCCAAAAGTTGTCATGATTAAGTGCGACAAAGCATCTAAGCGAACATCGTAGAAAGGCGCGCTCCTCAAAACGGAAATGACGCCAGACCATGGCACCATACGTACTTAAAGGAGCCTCGGCTTTATCCATAGGTTTCATGTTTCATGGCTGCAATCCTGTCGGTTTTTTTTTTTATGCACTTCACTTGCACAGTTTTTTTATTCAAAAATTATACAAATATTTATACAATACAACTCGCAACAAGTACAAAAACAAATAAACATTCATAACAATATTTAAAGTGAAACAATTCATGCCATGGGTAAAAAATTACAACAATTTTAAGTAACAAAAAGCTTCATAGCTTCATTGTTTTTTTTGTTCTTACTTAAGTTGTCTTGAAAAGTCAACTTTCTATTTAAAGAGCAGGTCATGTGGGTTTGATAATATATATGTTTTGCAGTTTATGTAGCTATCATTAAATTAAAACATTCTGCAACATTTTAATTAAAAAAACTGCATGATAAATAAAGATTCATTCTGCGTCTCATTTTGGAGAAATACATAATAAAGGCCTTTATTATGTATATCTATGGCTGCACCAGTCCAGTTGTTGGCGGTAAATGTACCAAAAGTTGGTTTGCCATCCGCCATAAAAAGTCAGAAGAAGAAGAAGGTGGCTTTTGAAAGCTGCAGATTGGAGAAATATAATCAAACTTCCAAACGTAACGATAGGAGAATTAGACAAAAAATGTGACAACAGATATTTAAATAAAACTTTCAAAGGATATATAGTTATATCATGATTAAGATAGGAAGATAAAACTTAAAATATTAGATAATCAAACATTGAAACATTGAACATTGAAAATGACCATTTGCACCCAAAGTAAAAGAAATGCAATTTAAAATTCTTAACAACTAATATCCATCTGCGGAGACACTGAGGGGCAGATTTGGTTTTGAAGTAGACCCTTGTGACTTTTGTCATGAAAACCCAGAATGAACAGAGCATTTATTCTTCCTTTGCTTAGTTAGTAGGATAACCAGATGTTCATAGCTGGTTAAATAATAAAATTTGTGAACTTGAACAATTTACAATAGAATATATTCTTATTTATAATTCTAAACTGACGAGGGATCTTTCACTTTTGATTAACCTTATCATCATTGTGGGTAAATACCACATTCACAAATATAAATGGAAAAAACAATTGACAAATGTAAACTGTTTTTAAAAATGAATTCCATATGTTATCATCCTCCTTGGACCTTGTAATATATTCTAAACAAACTGTAGAAGTTTCTTATTATTTATTTTGAGAACAATTCCTTATTTTATTTATTTTTATTCATTTTATTTTTGTATTCATTGTCAAATCTGCATTTTGTTGATGCCTTGCCTGTTTTTCTTATGCTGTTGTCTCCACAAGAGTTTGTAATAAACATTATTAAAAAAAAACAATTATAATATATATATATATATATATATATATATATATATATATATATATATATATATATATATATATATATAACAAAAATAGACACAAGTAAGAATAACAGTACACCCTCTTTAAACTGCTTTAAAACACTTATCCAAAGATAATCAATCCCATGCAGAATCTCTTTCCTTTAAGACGTATTTTTCCTTGCAACCCCCTGAAATGTTTGAAGAATGTTTGTTTTGTATGTTTCTATTGTTTATATATATATATATATATATATATATATATATATATATATATATATATATATATATATATATATATATATGTATATTGTGGCGGGGTGAAGTAGGACACGACACAAGAGGGAGGGTTCCCCAAAAGTTCCCCAAAGGGTGGATTTATTAAATGTATCCGTGAGAGAACTGGTGGTGCTGTGAGGTGGTTTGGGTGTTGGGTGCTCGGCGTCCTGTCTTGAAAGTGCTCTAGTGCAGTGTGGGTCCATGCTCTCCTGTGGTGTTGGGGCTGGCGGTCACACGCTTCTGTCTAGGAAACAACAATGTTAGCCGATTCTCGTGGAGACATCTCTCACCTCTGTGCCCGCTTGCGGGGTTTATATGTGCAGCGGCTGATGACACGCAGGTGTGGCCGCTCAGCCCGTGATGAGTAGGTGCAGGTGTGTCTGCGCCGTTGCCAGGGCGACGCTGATGAGCGCTCGGGACACGTGTCACACTCCCCTCCCCCCAAGTGTTGTCCTATACCTCTGGAACAGTGGGGAGGTCAGGGGAGGGTGTGGAGTGGAGCCTGACAGACCTGCGAAAGCTGACTACAGGCAGGAGAGTCTGTCGGCGTTGGCGTTGGCCGTCCCCGCCCGATGTTGTAGGGTGAAGTTAAAGTCCTGGAGCACCTGGTCCGTGAGGAGGGTGAAGTGGCGGCCGAGGAGGTAATAACTGAGCTCCAGGACTGCCCACTTGATGGCCAATGCTTCCCTCCCTACGGTGGCGTACCGCTGTTCTGCTGGGTTCAGCTTTCGGTGATGAACATCACCGGGTGTTCCCCACCGTCTTGGCAGCAAGAAGGGGCGTTTAAAGTCGGGGGTACGGAGGACCGGTTCCGTCGTCAGGGCAGCCTTGATCTTGAGAAATGTGGCTTCTGTTCCGGGGTTCCACTCAACTTTCTCCGACTGCCCCTTCCCGGTCAGGCCAAAAAGGCCCGTACCTGTTTTTTGGAGGTGGGCCGCGGCGCAGAGAGGATAGCTGCCACCTTCTTCTCCTGAGGTCGGATCAGGCCCACCTGACATCCCAAATACTTGGTTTCGGCTAGGGCCAGATGACACTTCCAGGGGTTGGCGGTCAAGCCGGCCCTGCGCAGCTCCGTGAGCACCCTCCGCAGCCGCTACAGATGGTCCTCCCAGGTCTCTATATGGATCACGATGTCATCAAGGTAAGCCGCCGCATAGACCTGGTGCGGCAGAAGGAGGACATCCATGACCCGTTGGAAGGTGGCTGGGGCCCCATGGAGGCGGAAGGGAAGGACCCGGTACTGCCAGTGGCCGCTTGGGGTGGAGAAGGCTGTCTTAGGTTTCACCTGTTTCGTCAGTGGGACTTGCCAGTAGCCCTTAGTGAGGTCGAGAGTGGATATGAACCGTGCCCTTCTCAACAGGTCCAGCAGCTCATTGACAGAGGGCATGGGATCAATCAAACTCGGAGACCTCATTCAGGCGGCGGAAGTCGTTACAGAAGCAGAGGGAGCCATTGGGCTTCGGGACCATGATGATGGGGCTGGACCATGGGCTGTGAGATGGTTCGATCACCCCTAACCTCAGCATCTCCTGTACCTCCTCCTTGATTGCATGTCGCTGAGCCTCTGGGACACAAGAGGGCCGCTGCCAGACGATGGTTCCCTGTGGTGTGCGGACATCGTGCTCCAGTACGTGGGTCCACCCAGTCTGGGGGGAGAACACATCCAGAAACTGACAGACCAGGTGCTGCAGCTCCAACTTCTGGGCGGTGGAAAGTTGGGGATCCATATCGACAACTATGGGAGTGGAGCTGGCATAGGTAGAGAGCTGGGACACGGTCCCCACCCAACGCTTCAACAGATTAATGTGATATAGCTGGTCCTCTCTTTTTCTACCGGGCTGCCGCACATGGTACGTAACGGGGCCGACTTTTTCCGTGACTGTATAAGGGCCTTGCCAGGCAGCCAGGAACTTGCAGGCAGCTGTGGGCACAAGGACCAGGACGTGGTCTCCCCGCTGGAACTCCCGTGGTTGGGCCGCCCGGTTTTAATGCCGTTGCTGCGCTGGTTGTGCTCTCACCATATGTTCCCGGACAATGGGCATCACTCTATCAATCCATTCCCTCATCTCACGCACATGCTCAATGTACCGCCGGTTGTTGTTCCCAGGCCTCTCGGGCCACATCGAGCAGTCCGCGGGGCTGTTGGCCGAAGAGCAGTTTGAAGGGAGTGAAGCCAGTGGAGGCCTGAGGGATTTCCCGAATGCCGAAGAGCACGTAGGCGAGCATCTGGTCCCAGTCCCTTTTGTCTTCGGCTGCCACTCGGCGCAGCATCTGCTTCAAGGTTTGATTAAAACGCTCGACGAGCCCGTCGGTCTGGGGGTGGTACACCGTGGTGTTGTACCTTCAATAAGTTGCAAACATCCGCCATCATCCGGGCATCATCTGGTCAGTCAGGATCTGTGACGGGATGCCAACCTGGCTAAAGAGGAGGAAGAGCTCCTGAGCTATGGCCTTGGTTGTTGCCTTCCGGAGGGGGATAGCCTCAGGGTACCGGGTGGCATAGTCCACGATGACCAGGATGTGTTCGTGCTCCCGGGCGGACTTCGGCAGCGGCCCGAACAAATCCATCCCAATCCACTCAAAGGGCACCTCCATGATGGGTAGCGGTATTATCGGGCTGGGGAGAGGGGTTCGAGGCGACGTCCGCTGGCACGTTGGACAGGCCTGGCAGAATTGACGGACCTCAGCCTTGAGGCCTGGCCGGTGGAAACGGTCACGAAGGCGCTGTATGGTATTTTGGGCTCCGAGGAGGCCTCTCCTGTAAGCAGGGATGCAATGATGTGGGCTGAATTTTCTTTGGGCCACGCCTCCCTCGTATCAACGGTCTCAAACATCTGAAGGTACATCGTCACGTCATCATGGGTGGTCATCCTGGGCAGCAGCTGGGTTGCTTGGGAGTTCGGTGCTCGATGTCCTGTCTTGAAAGTGCTCTAGTGCAGTGTGGGTCTGTGCTCTCCTGTGGCATTGGGAGGAAACAAGATGCATTAAGAGCTGGGGGGTGAAAACTTTTGGAATTTGAAGATCAAGGTATGTTGTACTCAATTTTTGTACCGGGAAACATACAAGTATCTTCTGTTGCTTACGAAGGGCAGAACTAAATGGAAAAAAAATATATTTCAACAAAATAAGACAAATTTGACCATCTTCATCATGTTTAAAAGTTTTCAGCGTTCATGTAAACACTACGTTCGGATTCGTCAATCAGTATGAATTCAATCCGATGGAAGCAAAAAGTGTCCATGTAAATGCACCTAATGTTAGGTAGGTTATTCCAGAGTTTAGGCGGCAAATAGGAAAAGGATCGGCCACCCGCAGTTGATTTTGATATTGTAGGTATTATCAATATTGAGGTTTGAGAATGCAGCAGACGTGGAGGATTATAATGTAACAGGAGCTCATTCAAATACTGAGGTGCTAAACCATTCAGGGCGTTAGTTGATTTTGATATTGTAGGTATTATCAATATTGAGTTTTGAGAATGCAGCAGACGTGGAGGATTATAATGTAACAGGAGCTCATTCAAATACTGAGGTGCTAAAACGTTCAGGGCGTTATAAGTAATAAGCAGTATTTTAAAATCTATACGATGTTTAATAGGGAGCCAGTGCAGTGTTGACAGGACCAGGCTAATATGGTCATACTTCCTGGTTCTAGTAAGAACTCTTGCTGCTGCATTTTGGACTAGCTGTAGTTTATTTACTAAGCACAGAGAACAACCACCCAAAAAAGCATTACAATAATCTAACCTTGAGGTCATAAATGCATGGATTACAATTTCTGCAACTGACATTGACAGCATAGGCCATAATTTAGATATATTTTTGAGATGGAAAACTGCAGTTTTACAAATGCTAGAAACGGGGCTTTCTAAGGAAAGATTGCGATTAAATAGCACACCTAGGTTCCTAACTGATGACGAAGAATTGACAGAGCAACCATCAATTCTTAGACAGTGTTCTAGGTTATTATAAGCAGAATTTTTAGGTCCTAAAATTAACATATCTGTTTTTTCAGAATTTAGCAGTAAGAAATTACTCGTCATCCAGTTTTTTATATCGACTATGCATTCCATTAGTTTTTTTTTTTTAATTGGTGTGATTCACCAGGCCATGAAGAAATATAGAGCTGAGTATCATCAGCATAACAGTGAAAGCTAACACCATGTTTCCTGATGATATCTCCCAAGGGTAACATATAGAGCGTGAAGAGTAGCGGCCCTAGTACTGAGCCTTGAGGTACTCCATACTGCACTTGTGAACGATATGATACCTCTCCATTCACTTTGATTTTCCCCCCTGTCTAGTCGGTCTGGTGTTCCTGTTTTTTGTGCTCTTTTTGTCTGCCTGGCACTTCTAGGACTCCGGGGATTTTTTCTGGGTTGTCTCTCTCTCTTGCTGAAGCCTGTATCAACTAAGCAGCCGACTCGACTCACCTCTGTCTCGGCATTGACCCTGTGTTTTCCACGACAGGCTCGTCACCTTTCCTCGCCGCTGTCTGGCTGATGCAGTGAAGCTTCCCCGCTGTTCTTCCTGACAGAGTGCTGGCGGTTTTGTTATCCGCCTGATTAGTCCTCAGAGTTAAAAATAGTTTTATTCTGTCATCCGCAGTTGGATCCTGGTCTTGTTTTTCAAAGTATTTAATAATCTCAAAGACAGTTGGGGCAAATTCTTTAATCTGGGTTGAATGTTTGGTAATACTCTCTATGAAGCCTATATTTATAATACATTATAAGGATATTCCTAAGCAATTATAATGAATGCGCAATGCATTATAATAATAATAATAATAATAATATTAATAATCACAACAATATTTTGTATCATCAAATTAATATTCATAAGAATTTTTTTATGTATTATAATATTTATTTATTTGTGGTTATAGCTTTTAAGAGTATGATGATTTAAAAAACACAATGCAATTGCTGCATCCACTTAAGTAACAATGGATTAGATTTCTCATAGTTAGCCTATAATGTATTATAAGTCACATATCTTGCCACGTCTAAAAGGCAAAGGTGGAGGTGTTGCTTCAATTTATAACAGCGTTTTCAGGATTTCTCAGAGGGCAGGCTTCAAGTATAACTCGTTTGAAGTAATGGTGCTACATATAACATTATCCAGAGAAACAAATGTTAATGATAAATCCCCTGTTTTGTTTGTACTGGCTACTGTATACAGGCCACCAGGCCACCATACAGACTTTATTAAAGAGTTTGGTGATTTTACATCCGAGTTAGTTCTGGCTGCAGATAAAGTTTTAATAGTTGGTGATTTTAATATCCATGTCGATAATGAAAAAGATGCATTGGGATCAGCATTTATAGACATTCTGAACTCTATTGGTGTTAGACAACATGTTGCAGGACCTACTCATTGTCGAAATCATACTCTAGATTTAATACTGTCACATGGAATTGATGTTGATAGTATTGAAATTATTCAGCCAAGTGATGATATCTCAGATCATTATTTAGTTCTGTGCAAACTTCGTATAGCCAAAATTGTAAATTCTACTTCTTGTTACAAGTATCGAAGAACCATCACTTCTACCACAAAAGACTGCTTTTTAAGTAATCTTCCTGATGTATCCAAATTCCTTAGCATATCCAAAATCTCAGAACAACTTGATGATGTAACAGAAACTATGGACTCTCTCTTTTCTAGCACTTTAAATACAGTTGCTCCTTTACGCTTAAGGAAGGTTAAGGAAAACAGTTTGACACCATGGTAAAATGAGCATACTTGCACCCTAAAGAGAGCAGCCCGAAAAATGGAGTGCAGCTGGAGGAAAACAAAACTAGAGGTATTTCGTATTGCTTGGCGGGAAAGTAACATATCCTACATAAAAGCATTAAAAACTGCTAGAAATGATTACTTGTCTTCTCTTTTAGAAGAAAACAAACATAACCCCAGGTATTTATTCAATACAGTGGCTAAATTAACGAAAAATAAAGCCTCAACAAGTGTTGACATTTCCCAAAACCACAGCAGTAATGACTTTATGAACTACTTTACTTCTAAAATCGATACTATTAGAGATAACATTTCGTCCATTCAGCCGTCAGCTACAGTATCACTCATTCTCTACTATAGGAGAGGAAGAATTGTATAAACTTGTTAAATCATCTAAACCAACAACATGTATGTTAGACCCTATACCATCTAAGCTCCTAAAAGAGGTGCTTCCAGAAGTCATAGATCCTCTTTTGACTATTATTAATTCCTCATTGTCATTAGGATATGTCACCAAAACTTTAAAACTGGCTGTTATTAAGCCTCTCATAAAAAAAATACAACTTGACCCCAAAGAACTAGTTAATTATAGGACAATCTTGAATCTCCATTTTCTGTCCAAGATACTAGAAAAGGTGGTATCCTCACAATTATATTCCTTCTTAGAGAAAAATGGTATATGTGAGGATTTCCAGTCAGGATTTAGACCGTATCATAGTACTGAGACTGCTCTCCTTAGAGTTACAAATGATCTGCTCTTATCATCTGATCGTGGGTGTATCTCTCTATTAGTTTTATTGGATCTTAGTGCTGCGTTTGACACAATTGACCACAGCATTCTTTTGCATAGACTTGAACACTTTGTTGGCATCAGTGGAAGTGCATTAGCATGGTTTAAATCGTACTTATATGACCGCCATCAGTTCGTAGTAGTGAATGACGATGTATCATATCGATCACAAGTGCAGTATGGAGTACCTCAAGGCTCAGTACTAGGGCCGCTACTCTTCACGCTTTATATGTTACCCTTGGGAGATATCATTAGGAAACATGGTGTTAGCTTTCACTGTTATGCTAATGATACTCAGCTCTATATTTCTTCGCGGCCCGGTGAAACACACCAATTTGAAAAACTAATGGAATGCATAGTCGATATAAAAAATTGGATGACGAGTAATTTCTTACTGCTAAATTCAGAAAAAACAGAGGTGTTAATTTTAGGACCTAAAAACTCTGCTCATAATAACCTAGAACACTGTCTGAGACTTGATGGTTGCTCTGTCAATTCTTCGTCATCAGTTAAGAACCTAGGTGTGCTATTTGATCGCAATCTTTCCTTAGAAAGCCACGTTTCTAGCATTTGTAAAACTGCATTTTTCCATCTCAAAAATATATCTAAATTACGGCCTATGCTCTCAATGTCAAATGCAGAAATGTTAATCCATGCATTTATGACTTCAAGGTTAGATTATTGTAATGCTTTATTGGGTGGTTGCTCTGCACGCTTAGTAAACAAACTACAGCTAGTCCAAAATGCAGCAGCAAGAGTTCTTACTAGAACCAGGAATTATGACCATATTAGCCTGGTCCTGTTATCGCTGCACTGGCTCCCTATCAAACATCGTATAGATTTTAAAATACTGCTTATTACTTACAAAGCCCTGAATTGTTTAGCACCTCAGTATTTGAATGAGCTCCTTTTACATTATACTCCTCTACGTCCGCTACGTTCTCAAAACTCAATTTGATAATACCTAGAATTTCAAAATCAATTGCGGGCGGCAGGTCCTTTTCCTATTTGGCGCCTAAACTCTGGAATGACCTACCTAACATTGTTCGGGAGGCAGACACACTCTAGCAATTTAAATCTAGATTAAAGACCCATCTCTTTAACCTGGCATACACATAACATACTAATATGCTTTAATATCCAAATCCGTTAAAGGATTTTTAGGCTGCATTAATTAGGTAAACCGGAACCGGAAACACTTCACATAACACCCTATGTACTTGCTACATCATTAGAAGAATGGCATCTACGCTAATATTAGTCTGTTTCTCTCTTGTTCCGAGGTCACCGTGGCCACCAGATCCAGTCTGTATCCAGATCAGAGGGTCACTGCAGTCGCCCGGATCCAGTACGTATCCAGACCAGATGGTGGATCAGCACCTAGAAAGGACCTCTACTGCCCTGAAAGACAGCGGAGACCAGGACAACTAGAGCCCCAGATACAGATCCCCTGTAAAAACCTCGTCTCAGAGGACCACCAGGACAAGACCACAGGAAACAGATGATTCTTCTGCACAATCTGCCTTTGCTGCAGCCTGGAATTGAACTACTGGTTTCGTCTGGTCAGAGGAGAACTGGCCCCCCAACTGAGCCTGGTTTCTTCCAAGGTTTTTTTCTCCATTCTGTCACCGATGGAGTTTTGGTTCCTTGCTGCTGTCGCCTCTGGCTTGCTTAGTTGGGGTCACTTCATCTACAGCGATATCATTGACTTGTAAAGGATAATGCACAGACACTATTTAAACTGAACGGAGATGACACATTTGTTTTTAACAAATTTTATTGTAATATCAGTTTGATTGTTCTGATGATCAGACAAACTGACTTTTGCAAGTACATCATCATTCTACCTACCCTAGCCTTAACCTAATCCTACTAATACTCTAATGAGAGTTAGTTAACATATAGTTGCAAAGTTGCTTATAGTTAACAGACTATAAGGGGACCATCAAAATAAAATGTAACCTTATATATAAGTGAATGTAATAGATTTAATATATTCTTTGTGTGTTAAAAGTTATGACCACAAATACAAAAAGTATTCATATATTTAATTGTTGTTATGATTATTCATGAGATGACACAACATATCATAAGTGTTTTATAATGCATTATGCATTCATTTTAATGCTTTAAGAATAACTTTATATTTATAATGTATTATAAATATGGGGTTCATGGAAAGTGTTACTGAAAGTTTTCTCTCTCTCTTGTGCTCGCAGGTTCATTCCGAGAATCAACCCTGGTGCTATCAAATGCCTCAGTCACAGATCAAATGCAATTAAGCAAAGAGGGTGCAAAGCAAAAGCATCAGCCTGAATCCCCTCATGGTGTTTCTTATCAGAAAGCTTTGCAAAAATTACTCAAATTTAACACATCAGCACACACTAATTTTTGACTGTTTCTATTTATGTTAGGCCTGTTTTGGGGGGACTGTGATGTAGCCCTTTTTCAGGTAGTGAATGCTAGAGGTCAAGATTTGTCATTTGTATTTTTAAAAAGAAAATGTTCAGTAATTAAATAGAATATTATCAGGACAAATTCTATCACAAATTCAATCACAATCTAGTTATTGTGATTGTCATGGGGTTGTAAAAAATGATTGGTTTACAGTGCTGTATTGTGATTCAATTGTTTTATACAGGTTAATAATTAAAATATATTCAATCATCTCATTCTGAGAAATCGGGTCATCAAAAAGATTTGTCCTTTTCTTTAGAGACGAGACCATTTTACAGTTACAAATCAGACAAGAGTGTGTAGCTGACACTTCCAAAGTCCAGACCTGGCCGGCCGCAGACATCTGAAGAATGGAACTGTCCCGTTGCTTTTTCATTGGAACAACTTCTGTTTTCCAGACCCAAGGACCGGAGTTTGGGAAAGGGTAGAGCGACCAAACACAGACACACTGCATACCAAAGCCCCCTCTATGGGTGTGGAATATTCAGACCACGACTACTGCTCCAGTGCTGATCCTGCTGCCCTGGATTTGTCCGTGGACCACAATGAAGATCAAATAGCGAGGCTGCAAAAACTAATTGAGGAGATAACCATCAGCACCAAGTTCTGTTTGGAGCGGTTTGCTGCCTCCGATGATGACATTAGGTTTTACACAAGGTAAGCTGACTTAGAAGTTCCATGAACATTCATTCACATAATAATTTCACCTGACCAGAAATGCACTGCAGCATTGACCAATAGTAAGCACTTGTGCAAATTGCGCTTGCCAATCCCTCTCGCCTACGACAAGTCCAAAAGGACATAAGGTCAAGGTGAAGGTAAACTTTATTGTCCCACAACGGGAAATTCATATGGTAATTCATTCATTACACGCCACTATAACAACATATTCTTCAAAAACAAAACAAAACATATAATACACAGCAGTCTATAAATATAACAATAAAGACAAAAATAAATAATACTACAAAAATGAAAATTACAATCCAAGTACAAAATTACAAATACAAAATTACAATCCACCATTTAACATTAAAAATATATAATGTTAACAGGTAACTAAAACTATGATAGCTTACGATGTGTTTGATCATTATACAATCTGATCGCTACGGGGACAAATGATTTATTATACCTTTCTGTTCTAATTCTCTGTTGTAAAATTCTACCAGTTGACCTATTACTTCTCATGAATTTATGATATAGAGGGTGAGTAGGGTCATTAAGGATTTGGTCTTTGTACGACTGAGCTGCCGACACCTGGTCAGTTCCAATGAGCCTGCTGGCCATCTAAATCATGTGCTGCAGTTTCCTTTCGTCCTTAACATGCATGTTACCAAACACGTTACCAAAGATGAGGCCAAAGGACAGAACACTCTGAAGTAGACTTTTATAAAACATTACAAGAATGTGTTTTTCTAATCTAAAATTATATAATTTCCTAAGGAAGTACATCCACTGGTGCATTTTCTTAGTTTTGTTCATTTAAAGTTAATTTAGAATCAATTTCCACTCCCAGGTATTTATACATTGAGACCCTCTCCACTCATTCACCACTAATTCAACATAATATGTTACACACTGATAGGTGTATTATTCTGTAAACGCTGGCATTAGGCTTTTTATTATTATATCTCCTAATATAATCTTGTATTAATGGGAATTACGACTAGGATGCTAATAAATCTGCAATTTAAAACAGTGTCTACGGGCAATTAAAGTACCATCAAATAAAATATGGGTTACACTTTATTCCACATACCTACCTTCCTGTCAAAGAGAGCACAACTGTCTGGGCCAGAGGTCAGAGGACACAGTCTATTGCAAGACTCAGAGTCCATGTTGAGCGCCTCATTCGAAGGGCGAAGGAGCACAAGATATTCAGTACAGCAATACCTCTTTCTCTCACAGGAAGCATCAATCAACTGTACACAGTAGCCTGCCTCTTGGTTAACTACCAAAACGGGCCCTTAGTTAAAGCTGCGGTAGGTAACTTTTGACGCTTTAGCGGTTAATAAACAGAACTGCTTGCGTCTTGCGGAAGAATATCGTAGCCGGAATACTTCTCTCTGTTTATGTCTATGAAGAATCACAAAGGTACTGGGTTACGCCGCCGCGGTACCCCCGAAGCTATCTAAAGTAGTCCGAATATAAACACTTATTATAGGTGCACCCTAGTGATTCAGGACAAGCTAAAAACACGGTTTGGAAAATGGATTAATGGTTTACTCGCTTATTATTAACATTTTTCTACATTTTGAACACAAACAAAGTTACGGACCGCAGCTCTGATTGGTTGTTTCTTACCGGGAGCGGATGAATTTCTGCAAATGGCAATAGGACCACTGGGAGGAGCCAGAGGAGCTTGATTTTTTCACAGATTATCTGTCTCATATTCTACTGTCAGGACATAATGACAGGTTTAACAAATATGTAAACAATATATTTTTACAAAAGTTACCTACTGCAGTTTTTAAAGCCTGGGCAATTGCTAATGCTGAAGAAGCAGAATTAGATGGGCAAAAATGTTTCGGTCCCACTTTATATTAAGTGGCCTTAACTACTATGTACTTACATAAAAAAATAAGTACAATGTACTTATTGTGTTCATATTGTATTGTAAAACACTTTTGCTGCTATTGAGGTGGGATAGGGGTAAGGTTAGGGAGAGGGTTGGAGGTATGAGTAAGTTTAAGGGTGTGTTAAGGTGTAAAGTATGGGTCAACAGTGTAATTATAAATGTAATTACAGAAATTAAATACAGATGTAATTACATGTCGTTTTTTTAAATATAAGTAAAATGTAAAAACATGTATGTACACAATAAGTACATTGTACTAATTATAAATTAAAATGTAAGTACATAGTAAGGCCACTTAATATAAAGTGGGTCCAATGTTTTTTATTACTGTATAATCACATGAAATAATCATTTTGGATTTAACTTTAGATTGAGTCCTTATTCACTGTAAATAATTTGAAATTAAATTGTCAACAAATATAGAATTGTGAAACATTTTAATTACATTTTGATGACAAGACAAAATAAAATCACGTTTGTAAAATCATGTATCAGTTAATTTCCTCAGCACTGTGCCTCTTTAGTTACTTGTGCATAGAGAGGTATTTTGGGAGATAAGTAAAAAAGAAAAACATATCACACCTCTGTTTCAGGGAGCTTAACAAAGAAGTGTCTCTGTAAATGAGCTGCACAAACATGTCATCATGGGCACAGACAACAAAGTCACACCATTCCATACCCGTCATAAGCAATTACCCCTGCACTTGCCAATAATAAGCATTATTATTACTTTCCTTTAATTTATATGTTCCATGATCAACTCTGAGGTACCTGCAGTCAACGTAGCTTAGTGCATTTGGACATTTTATCTCAACCAAGCAGAATTATGGTCTCTCAAGCGGGTCAAATACCAGCCCATCAGGTGACGCACCCAGCCAAGGTGCATCTGGATGAATCACCAGTCCACATTTCCTTAAGTTCAGAGAGTTGCATAGTCCTTTAAGGCACCTGCCTCCATATCCAGTCCCCTCTTCATGTGTGTTGTTTGCCGTGTCCCTCGGATGATCGTCTCAGCTAGGTTTTCTGCAGCACTTGGACCTCTAACATGGCTAACCTCCCTAAAATTTGAAGCAGTCACCCTCTCTTTCCTCAGTGAATGCCACTCAGGTCCTGCACTTTGACATCTGGTTGCTTCATTGGCACATATGTACAGTCTGTTGGCTTTATCTGGTAGCCCTCTGGTGGCACTTTTGGGAATGGGGTGCATCCTAATGGGTGATAAAACCATCAGGTGTAGGTGGTGGATGCTGATATGATAGGATACTGCCAGCATGTACCTTACCGAAAATTGACTCCACGAGTGTCTTTTCAGGTGAGAGATTCATTGTGCAGATAAGGGGAAGAGATCCTGGTTTGAAGTCAGCATAGACAGCTTTAGGGTCGAGTGTTGATTGGTCTGGCAGCTCACCACTGTAGGGCTTATAATAGTGAAGATCTGGAATAACATTATCAGGGAATCAATAATTGTCAATGATATTAACTCTTTTGCATCAACAGTTGGAAAGCTATTGACAAAAAGTCTGAATGTGCGATTATTAAACCAACTTTGTCGTAGTGTATCTCCATTAGCACTGTTTCATCTATCATTTGCAGTGATAATGCAGTGCTATTCATCTGTCGTTGGTAGAACTGCATTACATTTTTTATTCTTATTTTGTATAATAATCATCCATACTAGCTAAGATAACAGCTGTGGTTATACAAGCTAAACAGTGGTAACACTTGAAAAGTAAAAACTGAACTGGACTGAACATGTCCAATAGAACTTTGAACATCACTTTTAAGCTTGAACTACTCCTACTCTCAGCTGGTGTGGAGTCTGCTTTCCTCAGAGCGGTAGCAGTGAGCTTTAACTGAGATCTCATTTGTGGCCCTGCTTTTACCTGACACTTTCAGACAAAATTACAAACACATTAAATGTCAAACTGTTATACTAACATGACTAACCTGCTGCTGGACGGATCGTAAAAAATACTAGCTATTAGCCGTTCATTTCAGGCGGTTCAGGCTAGCAGAATTTACCTTCATAATTGCAGAGATAAAAAGACACATAAACTTGAAACCTTACTCAAGTTTGCTCTGTGGCGTTGTACTGCACATCCTTACAATTCTTCGCACATCATTGATTGTAAATTTGGGCAACTCCAGCAAACCCTGAGTAAAATTCGATGACTCTGCCATAATCGCGTTTCCTCCGCTTCAAACCTCTCCAACCGGAAACAAAAGAGCAGCCTTGCGTCGAACGCGGACATACATGTGCATAGAGCCTATTCTACACAGCTTGGATGGCAACTGGGTGTGTGACTTCTAAGATGGAGCATAGTTAGGTGTGAGATGTGCCAAGAGAACTGCACACTTCACCCAAAAAACCCTCAGAATCGGAGGCTGCTGAGGAGAGCACGTCTTCGTCACATGGTGTAAAAGCGAAAGACATTGCAGCTTTGTAAGAGCTTTGTAAAAAATGACACGTTTCAGAAAGGCGAGACATAGAGGAGAAACAATAATTATTATTTTTTTAACCTAAACCACATGAACACATACACCAAATACACAAAATAATGTTCTTTTTAGCAACATGATATGACCCCTTCAAACAACTAGGCCTATTTTAACATTGCATTTAGTTAGAGAGCAAAGGAATGACAACATAACTGGTACATTATTTATTTTGTATTGCTTTTTACCTTCTTCTCTCAAAACTATTGTTTTTTAAAGAAAAAATTTAGGGAATTTTCTATTCTTCTTTTTAGTGTTTATTTCTGGCTATAAAACACAGGCGGCAGTTTCTTATCCTATTGGTGATTAATGTAAAGTAAACGCTATTTTATAAGTTGCAGATATTGTTTGTATTTTATAATGCTATATAAGTTTATTTTGTGAGTGCAGATCATGGTGTCATAGGCTACTATAAAAAATTATGTTTAATAAACACAATAAACTGCATCCCACGCCTAAACCGGTGGCATGTTTGAACTGCCGGTGGGGGTGGGGCCACAAATCCATGAGTTTACAAACCCGAAGAAATGGATTGTGAAAGCGTTATGATTTTCAAAAAACCCAAATTCCTCTGCCACCGCAGGTCATATTGGACCAAAATTTAAAGCACACATACTAACTAAACTAATTCAACACATATTGGTCCCTCAGGAGGAGGGAAGATTGCCGGACTGTCCCAGTCCATGGCTGGTGGCTGGTGGCAATCCAAATCTGGGGGCCCTCTCCATCCTCAGGAAGGCCACATTGTGGAGAACATCACAAGCCACTGTAATGTCACAGGTCCTCACAGGGCTGACCCTTGATTTGTGAAGGTAGAGAAAGCGTGTCTTCAGGAGGACAAAGGTCATTTCAACTCTGGCCCTAGTCCTGGCATGGGCATGGTTGTAGGCCTGCTGTGCTTCCTGGGGGTCTGTGAAAGGTGTCAGGAGAAAAGACTGGCAGCCATCTCCCAGCAACACACCAGAGAATTCATGTCAACACAAAATCTCATCATTACTAACTCATACACAGTGATATTTTTGACACAGCCATGATGTAAAAAGTGGTTATTATTATTATTTTCATAAATTTTCACAATTGTTTCAAAGCAGCTTTACATTAATAAAAGCAGGAGAACACACAGAAAAATTGGTGGACAACAAAAGAAGCAGAGTACAACGGCTAAGATTAAACAATATTAGTGAGCTACTGTAGGAATACTGTAAGGCTTTGATAATAATTTATCAACCACAGACAGCAACTCCGGGATGAGCTTTGAAAAACCAACCAATCCAAGATCATGCCAAATCGTCCATTATTAAATCCAGCTAACTGAGTTAGTGAAGAACAGGTCCCAGCACTGGGATGCCTTGCCTTGAACCATTTTGCACCAGTGTTGTTATTAGATTGTGCACACCTGAATTTTATTGTCTCTGCTTGTTTGTGACCGTAACACTCATTTTTGCTGCTTTTGGAAGATTTCATTGGTCATTATGGAAATTATGTGCCTATATGTGCTTTCAATATTTTGGCACACTGCTAAATGGCACAGTTTTGAAACTTTTTTGCTATATTGTTTTTCATATTGATGATAAATTATACAGAATTTTGCTCCATTTTTCAGATCTCATTACCTGTTTATGGTGCCGTTCCCAAATTTGACATGTATCCTCAGATCATACTGCTGATAAGGCAGGCCAAGACCTAAGTGTTGCTGATGTACAGCCTCTCATCCAAATTTGGGTCAACATGTTTTATCAAAACTTTTGAACAGAGGTAAAGATATTCTGTTCAATCATTTGTTTGCGGTCAATGAGGCCCGTTTTGGTGAGAAGTGGGCCAAATTTGAAGGATGTAATCCTGAATGTAATCAGCATGAGTAGATTAATAAGGATTTACAGATTAACTTTGTTTTCTAGGACATAGTGTTCCAAAGTTATAACCAAATGAAAAGTATATTTTTGAATCGGTGGTGGTGCTGTAGAGTTGGTCCTAGAGACTCCATAATTGGTCAGATTACTATTCAGGACCATTACAATCGGAAGGGGGAGAATAGCACCGGAACAGCATCTCCAAGGAATGAATGAATGATTGATTGATTGAATGAATGAATGGATGAATGAATGAATTAATTAATTAATTAATATTTTTTTATTTTATTTTATGAATGTCTGTGAATGAATGGTTATGAATGATTAAAATGTGTATATTTAAAAGGTACAGGTTGTAGGACCTGCCACTAGAGGACGCACTGCCAAAACAATAACAATCACGTGGTTTGATGGCGCTAAGAAGGAGTGTGGAATGATGGGATTTGTTGTCTAACCAACCGCTGACGACCATCAGTCAGATGGACAGATAAATCATTGATTTAATGGATGAGGTCAAGTTTTATAAATGTTGTGTTTGATGTCATAATTTTATTATACTGAATTAGACCTGAGTAATGTTTACTACGGATTTTTTAAATACAACACCGATATTGATCCTCGCTCTTTCCCCCCTTTTGTCCAAAACTATTCTTGTGTCGTTTGGTTGGCCCATACGCTTACGTTTACGGGAGCTGTCCTTGTCGACAGAACCAGTGGCAGACGGTTCCATAAATAAGTAACACAATCCACCATAAAATGTGCAAGAAGAGGTAAATAACGAACTGCTTGAAGCAAGCTAGTGGTTTGCTGGATGCTAGACACTACTTCCGCATTTGTCCATGACATGCAACGTCGCTGACAGGCGACTGCGCTGTCCCGTGTCACTATTTAGAATTGGAATTTTCTCATGATTTACAAGTAGTTCAAAACATTAGAGATATTGTTAGTAATCAGCTGGACAAAATATAGAACACTAGTCTAGTGGTTTTTGGATATTTTACTGCAAATATCTTAAAAATTGTACCTTTAATGTGCCTACAAACAATGGCCTTGATGGGGGAGGAGTAATTTAGGCTGTGCTCAGGGATGGCGCATATTAGTCATCAACAGCAATCACAATGGAGCATAGCTAATAACAAGCAAAGAGCATTAAACTTCAGATACATCTTTGAAAAGCTCAGAGGAGGGCAATAACACAAGTCAACAGCTGCTGGAATCTGAAATTACAGATTGAAAGGAAGATCTGCTCTTTGTTATCCCCTGGGCAGAACAAATGGCAGTAACTATTTGTAATAAACTGAGTGGCACAGCTTTCAGCCCCCTCACCAACAACACATTTGACTGTCCTTATACAGTAAATGTCAGCCAACAGTATACTTGCTCTCCTAAGGAAATATTATGGCAATATCCTGGTACATGTACAACTTTTTAACTGCAAAGTGGTACAAGGACTAAAATTGGCTAGAATATTTTGTTTTGTGTGAAGACATCTCTCAAATCACAAAATCACATCACAAAAAGAGAGTGCCTAATGGGCATGAAAGATGTCTACACACAAAACAAAATGGATGGCCCTTGAGTGAATAAAAGTTGTAATAGGAAATAGGAAATACATGCAAACAATTGCTGAATTGTCTGCCTGACAATTGCACAAAGAAGTCACATGAAAAAGGAGAATTCTGCCAAAGGCAACTTTATTGAGCTTTTGCATCTTATAGGTAAATTTGTTGAAAAAAATACAAATAAAAAAAATAAAATTAAAACAAAACACTTGACAATCCCCAAAATGCAAAATACACACACCACGACATTAAATAGGACATAATTTTTTGATGATAGTTGAATAGACTTAATAGTCAATTAAGGAATGTCAGCAAAAAAGCAGGTGTCTGTGGCAACACGTTATTTGCACAGTGGCTTTCCATTATAGGAACTCCTTAATTTTACTCCAGCCAGTCGATTAGATGCCAGATCGCTCTTGAAAATGATCAAACAGGCATTACATAAATGCAATACTGACCACTTGCATTCAATGCTACAATGGTCCAGCAGTTATGTCTGCCTGTCACGATGTAGCAGAACAATTTATAGCAAGACCATGCAAGCTCCACTTGAACTAAAAAAACAAACAAACAAAAAAACTAAACAAAAACAAAAACTATCTGAAACAACTTTTATTGACATAGTCAGTCAAAACAGTGTATTAAGAAAGGGGCAGTCATTTTGTATTCTAAATAAAGTATTTATTGTACAAAGCATTAAAAAAAGGACAGGAATGATGAGGTTTTCTTATTTGGATGAAAACCAAACTACTTCATAATTTCTCTACATAACAAGAGTGGCTGAACATGACTAAAAAAAGTAGGTAAATCTTCAAAGCAGAAAATCTGTCAACACTATAAAATGTAGAATGTTTTCATTTGGATTTTTTTTCACATTTACAAATCACAATTATTATTTCTCCACATATTGTATGACAAAACATTGAGAACATTACATTATGCAGAAGTTTTGAACTGTACAACTTAACAGGTTGATGACTTATGATCTGCAAATCATACTTTCCATTTTTTCTGTCCTTAAAGGACCTTGATATAGAGACCCTGTGGCATTTTAGAAGACTTGTAAATCATTCAAGTAATAATGTTCTAAAAAAATTGACAGAACTGAAATGGCAATAATAAAACTTCTATGATGCAATTACATGCATTTGTATTTTGACCATAAAAATTTAGGATTTATAAAAATTTGTCAATTTTTATTTCATAGCAAGGTTTCAAACTGTTGATGAGGTAGCTTTTACTTATATTGTGACTGATTTAGTTTTCAATAGAGTTAATTTATTTTGGCCCATATAACTTTGTTTCTGCTGTAAACCTTGTTATGTTCATTGCTAGTTAATCTTAGTATTTCCAGTCCTTTATATTCTGCATTCTCATGGTGCACAGCCACTTTTTACAAGCCACAAACTATACTTGCCAAAACTTGACTTTCAAATCAGATGCTATCTAGAATGTTAAGGCTTTATAGAGTTCAGGTTTGTGGATTTGATAGAATTGCAAAACAACCATTTAAAACTTCAGGCATCGGCCAGTTTTAAATTTTTTGATGTGATATGATTTAGATTGGGCCAACAACCGGTTTCTGCTTCATCAGAAGGTTTTCAAAGGCATAAAGACAGATATGGTGGATGGACTATACCTTCTGTAAATTCATTAGACATCATTTAGCTATTAAAATCCATCTGCACATTATTGTGCTTGAAAAGGTCAAATAGAAATGGAAATAAAAATTCCTCTTGCTATTTACTTCCCATAGTGCAAAATTTGTTGTTGGTATAGAGTGCCCATAATACTCGTTTATACCCTTCAGCACCATCCCACTGCCATCCTTTTTGTCTTTTGTGATTTTATATATGTGTGTCTGTGTGTGTGTGTGTGTGTGTGTTACTTGGATTTAGTATAAGAAGGCTCCTCTTTTATCCAACATTATAGTGCTTTTGTTTTCAACAAAGGGACATATTTGATGAATAGAAAAAAAATATATATTCTACTGCACAACTCCCCCTCTCCATCCTTTGCTTTTTCAGCACTCCCAAAGTTTACTGTATCATTTAAGTTTGGAAAAGGACAGGGAATGGTGTTTGATTAAATACAACTAGTTAAGTTAAATGAAATAAATTTTCTCTGAATTGCAGACAAGTGTCTTTTTTACAAAGGATATGGTACTGTTGTGATCCACTGTGACATCTGTTCTTTTTATTCATGTAAATACATGTGCAAACATAGTGACCTATATATTACTGTATTCAGTTCAGCTAAAAACTCTTTTGGATTCAGTACAATTGCATATAGCCATGAACATGTTTTATTTTGGTTTACCTTGACACTGATTTATTGGTAGTTTATGTAAGCAAAGACATTTCTGAAAATAACACGTAAAATTAAAGTTCATAGGATACATTATTTTTACACAAATTACAATTAATTTACTGTGTGTGTGTGAGAGAGAGAGGCACTCTTTTCACTTTATTTTTCAATAAATAATTTATTTTTGTCATTTATTTTTTTGTTATGATGATTTTGTCGATCACAGATGCTGAAACACATGAACAGTACTACATCATAAATTCCTGTGTCTAAAATAATTGGTTATGTTCCTTTTCTGCCTAAAAGTGGTAGAATGAAAATGTCTTCCTTTCTTTTCCTTTGTCATTTTCATGAGTAAAAAGAGGATCAAAGAAGTCATGAAAGGGTGCCTAGACTATTTGGAATGTTGCAACATAATGGAAGCAGCTTTAGTGGAGGGTGCGGGGTTCATTTATCTCCTGCCATGATTTCTTTAATGCATAATATTAGCTTTAAAGTACAATGAAATGCATGTATGGAACCTAGAATAAGTCTTAGTATGCTGGCTTAAACACTTTGGACTCAATGTCAAAATCTTTCTCACAACTGAAAGATGTATATGCAAATAATAATTAAAAAATATATACTAATAGTATACATTCCTAAATGACAGATAAACACTAAAACTCCACAAGTGTTTTTTATAGTGTTATATATACATCTTCCATTCTGAAACTCTTTTCCAGTGAAGTTTCCAGCATCAATATTTTTTTTAGTTTTCTTTGAATGTGTAATACTGCATAAAGCAACAAAATCACAGACAATGAGAAATATATTTGATGTAGAGTGAGATTTTCGACCTGAATCTGAGAAATACCCAGTGCAATGCCTCAAAAAAAAAAAAAAAAAAGAAAAAGAAAAGAAAAAAGAAACCATGTCTTGTTGTGTGTGTGTGCATATATATATATATACATATATATATATATATATATATATATATATATATATTATAAACCAAATATTTGGTAAAACTACAATTCAAATTCAAATAGTAAAGTGAGAAATTAGGATTTATTAGGATCCTGGACCTAAGTGTTTTACTAGGATTTATGAAAGAAACAATATATGTGTTTTTGATCTATGTACATTATGTAGTATTCTTTCCAAGGAATGTAAAGAAAATATAAGGAAATTGCAGAGACTTGCATCACTAACACCCTCCTTCCATCACTTCCCCTTAGCTCAACCAAAACACATAATTCTATGAACAGCCACATCGGTCCACCACCATTCCAGGGATTTTGCCATGGATTATCTGCTGTTTATCATTGAAGTACAGCATGTTTATCGGCGACATCTTTGTGGGTGTGCAGCATGGCCCAGCCGAGCCTCTAGGATTGGCATGCTGAACCAGATGAGTATGTGGGTACTTCTGCATGAACATGTACTCACACTGGCCTGAACAGTAGTTTGCCTTGTAACGTTTGGGTGCAATGATCCAATCCCAGCCAAAAGCTTCAAAGTCCACTGTGAGCGGGTAGCGACAACAGCGGGATTCTGTGGAATGCTCATCACAGTCAAGACCCAGATTTCTCCGTGAGCGCTTGGTTGTTTCAAGAACCTTGACCTCCAGGAATGGCTGCTGGAGATTACGGGAGGAAGAAGACATACAGAGATGGGTCAAGTACCCTCTATAAACATCAGTCTCAAATGCACCTCAACTGACATAAAGCTAAAAAATTTAAATATGTTTTAGTAGTACAATGATTATTGTTTCCGGTATAGCATTTTTTTTGGTCTAACAGATCTAAGGGTCCTTACCAGTCCTTCCTCTCCAGGCCGCAGAGACGTCACAGCCAGGTCATTGCCACTCTCATCATAGGCATTTATATCAATGCCCCAGTTTGTGTGTGGCTGCTTGAACCAGTTCTGCAGCACATGTTTGAAATCAATGCTCTGCCAATGACCCGCTTGCGAACTGAGCTCTATTTTGAGTGACCGGATACGGATGTGTCTGCTTCCTTGCTCAGTGATAGGTTTAAGGCGAAGGATCTGCAGGTAAACAGTGGAAGTTTGCTGTAGTGGCTGCAGATAAACCCACAGCTGGGCTTTCAGGACCTTGGTAAACATCAGTTTTGGACTGAACTTGAAGAAACAACAGCTGGGTTTCCCATCCACCTGCACCAGAGGTTCAGCTGAAGGAGAAAAAAAAAATGCTATTATGCACTGAAATTGCATTTAAAATGGTTAAATAGTATGACAGTATGATATAAGCAAAACAATATAAATATAAAACTGAAATATAGATGTAAGAAGCTTCAGGAAAACAATGTGTGGTGGACACATGCCTTTAACCTTTTCTAGTCTTCAGATGCTGGTGACCAAAATGTTTACATTTTATTGGAATGGTATGGAACTTGGTACCAGTGATCGTACTTGCAATTTCAACATACAAATAAATAAATAAAAAAAACAAATAAATAAATAAATAAATAAATAAATAATATGACTGGAAAATAATAAACAGTCCAAAAAAAAAAGGTCATAATTTTATTCTTAGTGGTATAAAATGACCTCCATAGGAAATTAGGAAAAATAAAATAAATAATTATAACTACATTTGATTAAATAAATAATTCAGCCACAAAACTTAAAGAGACAGACAGAGAGAGATCAAAGTCTCAGTTGGAGAATGCTCACCAGTTAGTTACCAGACTCTTTGATATTCTCTATATATATTCAAACATAACCCAAAAAAATACCAAAATTAAAGTAATTACCTCTGACAACATGGTAATGCATGTTATAGTGGCTACTGGTTATGCTATCAGTGACAAAAAACAAAAAACAAACCTTGCACAATTCATTTTATACATTATGTGTCTTACAAATAATGCATAAAATGAAATCAGAATAAAAGTATTTCTAATATATGTATTATTTTACATTAAATAAATGGTGCAGAATTAAGAGGTGAATATTGTAAGAGATATATAAGAGACATGCCACTTCCTAAATCCTCAATATAACTATATAAGGAAAACCCGTAACGGCAAAGATGGCACTTGTATACACATGTCCAGCCCCTCCCGCTGGAAAGCCAATCATCTGCTTTTAACAGTCAAGCTGGGAAACATTTAAGCGTATCGTCTCGTTCCACTGACGCATGCGCACAATTGAGGTTTTGCGACAGCGGAGATGGTTTGGCGACAGCGAGTCGTGGTGTGTGCTAGATGAGATGTAATCCACATAGAAGAGTAAATAAAAAAATAATTATTAAAAATATTGTACTGTACACTGATAAAACAAATGACATTGAGCATTTGTTTAAGTGCTTGGCACAACTTCAAAATGAAGTTGGTGTTGTGAACCCTTGCGCATGCATAGTAAAAGTATAACCTGTGGGGAAAAAGCAGTTTTAAACCTTATTTTGGGGCAAAGTCATCAAACTTTTTCAGCGATTTTCATCATATTTTACTGCTGTTTCTATACATGCAGTTTTTATGTCCCAGTGACCAGTGAAAGTGCAGTTCTGACTCTCTGCCAGGCCCGGATTGGCTAATCGGGAGCACCGGGAGTATTCCCAGCATGGCAGGAAAACATTTACTCTATTTGAGGGAAGACGTCTTTCATTGTTAGTTAATGCTGTTAAACAGAGAGGGGGAAAATGCATTAGGTCTACAAAATAATAAATAAATAAAATAAAATCCTTCTAGCGTAGGCTATTCTTAAACTTGGACGTCATTATCGAAGTACAAATCCAAGCAAGCAGTCCACAATCTCTATGTTTTCTTTAATTGAAAAAAAAATTGCATTATCATTTATCCAAAGGCTAAAGTTGCAATAATATTTTAGTTCATGCCAGTTTTAATTTCACAGTATTTTTAACCTAAATTATGTCACAATTCTATGATAGTACAATTTACTCAGGCTGATGACATTTTTTTTTTTACATTAAAATTCTTTTTAGAATAGTTACATAAATAGGTTAAGCAAAAAAAAAAATTTTTTATTTCGGATAGCTTTTTAACTGCAAGGCAGACTTAGGCCTACATTATGGTATACAGTACAAATATTAGGAACATGCCTTATTCTGTCCATTATTTTCTTAAAGAATAAACAATAATACAAGAATAAACATTATTTTCTTAAAGAATAAGATAAAGAATCACAATTGTTAATTGGCTTGTGACTTCCCTGAAAGCGGCACCTTGCTCAAAAAAAGCAACAAGTCATCGTTTGAGATATGTGAGCAAAAGATAATAGAAAAAAAAAGTATAACAGAAAGTGCAAAAGCGGCATTTTTTATTTAATTTTTTTAAATGCGGCATTGAAAAGACCAGTACAAAAAAATCTAAATAACCCAGTGGGCCGGTATAAGGCATGAAAATCCAGGGCTGAAAATGAGTCCCACTCCGGCCCTGCTCTCTGTCCATTCTTTCAGATAGGAGCCTGGTCTTGTTAGTCCGAAATAGCTGCCAGGAGGCGTTGCCAAGATGGCGGAAAAAAGGACTTTGATATTGTTTAGATTTGATCTGTATAATGTGTCTTACACATAATGTATAAAATTAAAACAGAATAAAACTTTTTTTTTTCAAATATGTGCATTATTTTACTTATAAATAAGGGTTCATAATTAAGAGATGAATATTGTTTAGTACCATGATTTCCTCTCAAAATACAAAACATTACAACAGGATTACAATCAGGGCCGTTTCTAGCCAATTTGTATATTCTTTTTAGACACCAGTTTCTTGTCGCATTCATATTGTTTGTCATAGTAAAAAAATCTTGTGGAGATTCATCACATTGTGGGTTCTACAAATCTGAATGCATTATTTGTAAATTGACTGTTAAGATAAACATTTTGCACAATTTATTAGCTGTAATATCATTGTGTTGCCACTGGATGACCCCATCAAACAGATAGAGACAGGCTGGTTTATATGGACAGGTGAAAACGAAGAAAGTGGAGACAGCTGAGTGCATTAACAGGTGTGCAAAGGCTAGTGGGAAATGTAGTGCTTGCAGTGGGGTGACTATGGGGACGTGAGACCACTAGTGGACACCCAGGGAAACACAGACCAGACACTGGGACAATAGGCCATAATTTGGATATATTTTTGAAATGGAAATATAAAGTTTTACAAATGTTGGAAACTTGTGTTTCTAAGGAAAGATTACTATTAAATAGCACACCTAGGTTTTTAACTGATGACAAAGAATTTACAGAGCAGACATCAAGTCTTAGACAGTGTTCTATGATAATACATGTAGAGTTTTTTAAGTCATATAATTAACACTGTTTTTTTTTAAATTTAGCAGTAAGAAATTACTCATCATCCAGTTTTTTATATCGACTATGCATTCCATTAGTTTAAATTGGTGTGTTTCACTGGGCCGCAAAGAAATATAGAGCTGAGTATCATCAGCATAACAGTGAAAGCTAACACCATGTTACCTGATGATATCTCCCAAGGATAACATTTAAAGCGTGAAGAGTAGCAGCCCTAGAACTGAGCCTTGAGGTACTCCATACTGCACTTGTGATCGATATGATACCTCTTCATTCACTGCTATGAATTGATGGCGATCATATACGTATGATTTAAACCATGCTAATGCACTTCCATTAATACCAACAAAGTGTTCAAGTCTATGGAAAAGAATGTTGTGGTCAATAGTGTCAAATGCAGCACTAAGATCCAATAGAACTAACAGAGAAATACAACCACGATCAGATGATAAGAGCAGGTCATTTTTAACTCTAAGGAGAGCAGTCTTAGTACTCCCCAGCCAGTCCAACCTGCACACCTGGGGTCTGGTCGATACTCCAGCATGTGCCCTGTGCCAGAGAAAGGGAACCCTCGAGCTAATCTTGAGCTGCTGCCCAAGAACTTTGGGGGAAGGCCGATATCACTGGTGGCATGACCAGGTGCTGGAAACAATTGCAGAGAGCAGCCAGGTTAGCATCATTAGCTGTCGGAGGTCAAAGACTTCCAAGCAAACCATTAGCTTCAACAGGGCCGGAGAGAGGCCATAAAGATCTTCCAGGATAACAGCAGGGATTCTGAACATTGTACAGGATTGGCAGCTGAAAGTTGCCTTGGGCAGACAGCTCAGATTCCCCCAGCATACTGTTAAGACCACCCTGAGACCTGACATTGTCTTGGTATCCGAGGCAACAAAGAACCTGGGCATGTTGAATCGCACTGTGCCATGGGAAGACCAAATGGAGTAAGCCTATGAAAGGAAGAGGGAAAATATGATGGCCTCGTCAACGACTGCCACAACCAAGGATGGAAGGCAAGCTGCTTACCTGTGGAGGTGGGGTGCAGAGGCTTCGCGGGGAATTCCCTCTACGGGGCCTATACTGCACTCGGCATCACAGGAGAGAGAAGGAGAAGGGCTATCAGCAATAGCACAGAGGCTGCAGAGAAGGCTTCGAAATGGCTCTGGATTAAAAGAGCGGATCCGTGGTTAGATGCTGCTAGGGCACAAGCTGAAGCCTGATCAAACTCAGCTGGGTCATGAGGTTTCAAAAGACCTGAAACACCCAATGAGATCAGGAACATCACTGATGATGTGCCCTAGCGTTGCATCAGAAGATGTATCATTACAAGTGAAGGACTGCTGTTTCCAGGTCCAAGCCTCTACTCATTTCATCTCTTTTTTTTCAGTTTTTCATGACATTGTGAGTGTATAGTAGCACAGTTTCTTTTTTATTGGGGGGGGGGAGTGTTGGTGGGCATGTAGCGGATTTTTAGGACTCAGAAGCAGTGAAGCATGATATCAGATGTAATAAGCAGATATTCTTAACCACTCCTATCTAACCGTGAATCTGCTATGAGCAAGACTGGAGATGGAGGTGCCCCACAATAAAACCCTGCCCTTTATTCAATATATATATATCTTTTTGGTAATAAATTCACTAAAAAGTAAGTAGTAACTACTACTCTGAGTAGTTTTGGAGAAGAGTACTTTGTACATTTACTTAAGTACTGTTTTGGCACCAGTACTTTTACTTGTAATTGGTAATTATTTCAGCAATATAACAGTACTTGTACTTAAATAAAAATTTGCAGTACTCTTTCTACCACTGCAGCTGGTGGCGATAAGATGAGAAATAATTAAAATTTAAAATAAATCAAACAATGCACTTAATTTTCTTATTAATCCCTCAACATGGAAAATCTTTTCACAATTTATCATTTTCAGTGTCTTGGCAAGTAGACAAAGTTTTGTGTGATACGCCTGAAACCCTGTTATATACCCTGTAATAAACCTTGGAAATACTAGTTGGGAGGGGGTAGATGCACTCTTTTAAATGAGTCTACTCCTTAAAAATTACCGTTATAAAAAAGCTGCGTCCAAAAGGGGAAGGGAGAGGTGTTGCTACAATTTACAGGTGCTACAATTCCACTAATGCCATTCAAAAAGTGAAACTTGTATATTATAATCATTCATTACACACAGATTGATATATTTCAAATGTTTATATCTTTTAATTTTGATGATTATAACTGACAACTAAGGAAAATCCCAAATTCAGTATCTCAGAAAATTTGAATATCGTGAAAAGGTTCAATATTGAAGACACCTGGTGCCACACTCTAATCAGCTAATTAACTTAAAACACCTGCAAAGGCCTTTAAATGGTCTCTCAGTCTAATTCTGTAGGCTACACAATCATGGGGAAAACTGCTGACTAGACAGTTGTCCAAAAGATGACCATTGACACATTGCACAAGGAGGGCAAGACACAAAAGGTCATTGCAAAAGAGGCTGGCTGTTCACAGGAGCTCTGTGTCCAAGCACATTAATAACAGAGGTGAAGGGAAGGAAAATATGTGGTAGAAAAAAGTGTACAAGTAATAGGGATAACTGCACCCTGGAGAGGATTGTGAAACAAAACCCATTCAAAAATGTGGGGAAAATTCACAAAGAGTGGACTGCAGCTGGAGTTAGTGCTTCAAGAACCACTACGCACTAGGGTTGCAGGGTTTACTGGTAATATAAAATACTGGCGGTGCCATTGTATTTTTTTTTTTAAATGGTAGTATCGTCATTGTGGTTCTACCATAAATACTGTTGTATGTGGCTTGTGGGACAGTTGCTAAAATGTTCGAACACTTGTGTTGCAAATAAACAATATTGTCGTTTTATCTTCCTGTTGTCTTTCTGTGGTGCCATTTACGTGCCAAAAAAACGTGTAGTATTCGCTCCTTAATACCATACATGGTGTTGTTTTTTTTTTTTCTGACAAGCATCTGATTCAGTTCATTTCATTTTAATTTGCAATGGTATGTTCCTGTGAATACAGTGCATTTAAATACAACGTTTGACCGCGACAATTTCTTGAAAAAGAGCAACTCACATAGTGAAATATGGAATTACTTTGGATTTTCACCTGATGAGACTGGAAAGCCTAATGACGGAAAACCAATCTGCCGTGAATGCCTAAAGAGAATTCAAGCTTAAGGGGGAAACACCAGGAATCTCATCAAGCATCTTCAGACACATCCCATATCTTTTGCAGAGTACACAAAGGTTAATGGAACTTCTTTACCTTAAATAATGCATCTTCATTTTTGACAATGTCCTGTTTAACATTACAGTAATGTATTTTATATTATTGACGATATCTAGAGAGAGGGACTGAAAAGAATTTTAGAATTAGCAGCTTAAACACTGCATTTTAAAATAATAACTTTCAATATAGTATGTATATATTTAGTTTCTTTTTTGTCCACCTTCTGGATGAATGGTTTTCATTCTTTTCAGCAATCTTTGCGATGTAGAATGTTGTTATATTCATTAACATGACGACATCTGCAGTCTGTTCTTGTCAGCCCTTTATTCATTTTTAATGTTAAAATCAGCTTGTTTCGTTCCTAAAAAATATTTGTGTTTTGAACGAATCGAGTGAGTAAATTGTTAAATGAGCCATTCACAAAGTATCGTGTGAGTAATCACTTGCTTCATTCCTGAAGTGACCAGACGTTTCTTTTGAATGGATCTGTCAATAAATCATTAAGAACGACCACCGGACATTCTTAATGTATACACACACACACACACACACACACACATACACACACACACGCACACACACACACACACACACACACACACACACACACACACACACACACACACACACACACACACACACACATGTCCACACACACACACACACACACACACACACACACACATATATATATATTTGGAGTTGTGATAGAGTAAAACAATACATAAAGCTCTGAATAATGATGATTCAACAGTAATCACAGACAGGTACAAAAGCAATGAGATCAGATTACATTGTTGTTAATACACTGTCAGAAAAAAAAGGACCTTTAAGGGTACAACAGCTTGTCCCTGGAGCAGTGCCCTCAAAGGGACAACTTTGTACCTGATGTGTTAATGGCTGCAACAATTCAAGTTTGCCCTGTTATGATTATCCTATTTCAAACTAGAAATACACATCTGTTTTGTTAGAAGAGTCCAGGGAGTGAATTTCAATGGGAGAGGAAGGATTTCATTCATTCAATAGCCTATGAAAGCAATCCGAGTTCTGCTTATAAACAATTTCATTTTATTTAATGTTGTTGTAAAGAGCTTGCATTTCTTAACAGTGTAAGGGAAACAGGTCAATTTAGCTCAAAGGGAATATTTAAGATTTTAAAGGGAATTTGAACAGAATCACATTTTCACGGCTGATCATTGAGATACCCTGTGATTCACTGAACGAGCCATTTAACATCAAATCAACATCAACATCCAAACTATAATGAAAACACTATTAATTAGCACAGTAACAAGATCGGCTGTTTAAGACATTAACTTGTAAGCAGAAAACACAAGATACTTCTCTTTTCAATATGAATAAGGCTTTATTAGATAAATCGAAGACATATAAACTAATCTAACACATAAACGCACGCACACACACATTCAGACAAGTTGCAGGAAGATAGAAAGTTAGCAAAGGATGAGTTTAAGAGAATGGAAATGTGGAATCCCAAGTTTACAGCAATACGTGAAATTGCATAGACATGAACAGCCATCAATCACTTAATTAACCCTCGCATTGAGTTCATTAATGAGGTTAAAATTAAAGATTGGCTGGAAGTTCAGTAGTCGCTGAAGTTATGTCTTGGGAAGCCAGTGGTTGGGCGCTGGCTGACGATGCGGAGTTGTGAGGGCTGGTTGAAGTTAAAACTTAACTCAGAACACGAAACTCTCAAACGGAAAAGAAAAGAAACTAAAGTAAAAGAACAGAAGTAAAGTTTGATGAGACTAGGTGGTGTTTCTTCTCATTGTGGCTAAGTAGCAGCAGGTGTGCAGGACGACGCATGCTGGATCCGTGCTCAAAGAACGCTTACAGTGATGACTTAAAAAACAACGCTAAAAGCTAAAAGCAGGAATGACTAATAGCAAAAGCTAAGGAGCAAAGCTAATTAATTATCCACATGTAAAACTATGTGCTGCACATTTTGCTGAGGACAGCTTGCTGAGGACAACTTCCTCAATTTCAATCAGTTTAATGCCGGATTCGCAAAAAGATTATTCTTGAAAGATGGAGCAGTTCCCTCTTTGTCTGGAGAAGGCGTTGTTTATGGACCACAAGTGACCACAAGTTGGTGCATTTAACAGTGTCTGTAACTTACTACACAAAGGGCAATGCTGTACATGCTCCTGCCCACTTGCTTCTCAAAACTAGTCCAATTACGTTACCAGGAGGGCAGCCTGCTCTAAGCTGGTGTCGAATCACAATACAGGAACCATTGGCCTAATCAGAACTCGTTACGTATTTCTGAAGGAGGGACTTTATAAAACAAGGAAGACATCAGCCCATTTTTGTGACAGTGAAAACAGTGGTATACAGATAGGTGAATTGTGTGAAAAATACTGTGTTTTTTTTACACACGAAACATTTACACATGTTATATTGCACACTGTGAACACAATCAAAGCTTCAAAAAAGGGCGAAAAACGGG